>NW_027328726.1:2236884-2536884 GCF_048564905.1 Vicugna pacos | reverse complement strand
GCAGTCGCTGTTCTCGGTTGCATCGCTGCTGGACTAAGGGGAAGTGGTGCAGAATGTGGCAGAACGTGACTTGGGCCCATCTCTCAGCTCTGTTAAATGAACCTTATGGATTGGCACATCAGTGAAATAGATGGGGTCTCCGATTTGCATGATAAAGAATTTGTTTCACTTGCTATGTATTTATTTATTTATTCATTCATTTATACAGTACCTAATTAACTCACCCAGCAAGGGGCTGGGTGAATAAGTCACCATGAAAAATATCGCAGTCTACAACCTTAAGGCACGTAGCACCGAGTTAGTGGGAGAGAGACCTGCAGGTGCCGTTAATGAGGAAGCCAAGCAGAACAAAACTGAAAGCTTACATTTTGTCAGAAGTTATTTACTGAAAGTGAGGTGGAAATGGTTGGCCATTTAAGCAGTGCTGGAAAGATTTGGAAAGGCTAGCAGGTAGCACTAATTTGCCTTGATGAAGCTGAACCATCCTCAAAAGTTGCCCTGTGGCAGATAATGAGGACCAGGAACACATAAGAAAGTCCTGCGGGCTGGAGGCCACTGAGGGTGGTTGTCTCAAAACAGGACACTTCTGTCTTCTTAAGAGATGATAACTCAGGAAGCATGGAGTGGGAAATAATTTCCAGCCTTGCCAAAGGCACATAAGAGGGAAAGGTTAACAGGCAAAAAGTCACTAGTAATGAGTCAACATCATGGGGATCGGGGTGAGAACACAATCTTGCAGTGCACCACTGAGGCAGTGGGGTGTAGCAGAATTACTGCGGCTTTTTGTAACTCTGTTTAACCTTTAGAGGAGCTGATGAAATGTTTCCAAAGTGACTGTTATCCCATTTGATATTTCCACAAGCAATGTATGAGGGATCAAATTTTACCTCATTCTCGTCAACCCTTTTTAATTCTAGCCATTCCAGTGGGTAGGGAGTGGTGTTTTATTGTGCTTTCGATTTGCATTTCCATTACGGCTACTGATGTTGAGCATCTTTTCGTGTTGTTGTTAGCCATTTGTATGTTTTCTTTGAAGAAATGTCTGGATACTCTACCTGGCTTGTCTTTTACTATTGAGCTGTTAGGTGTTCTTTAAGTGGTCTAGGACAGTTGCACATCAGGTAAATGCTTTGCAAATATTTCCTCCCATTCTCAGGTGTTTTTTTTTTTCATTTTCGTGCTTTCCTTTGAAGCACAGATTTAAAATTTTTGATTAGATCCACTTTATTTTTTTTATTATTTGTTTTTGCTTTTGTATCTAAGAAATCCTTGTCTAAACCAAGGTCATGTAAATACTCCTATAGTATGACTTTTGAAATAGGAACTCTTGGATATGGATAGCTGAAATGTGATACATCCAAACAGTGGAATATTAATCTTAAACATAAAGGAATAAAGTACTAATACATGCTACAAACTGGTTGAACTTGGAAAACAGTATTTTAAGGGCAAGTAGCCAGCCACAAAACAGCAAGTGTTATACAAGTCTATTTACATGAAAGGTCCAGCACAGGCAAATCTATAGAGACAGAAAGTAGGTTAGTGGTTGCCTATGGTTGCAAGGTTGGGGATGGGAGGGTGGGGGATGGAAAGGATTGTGGGGAAAAAAGGAGTAATTGCTAATGGAGACAGATTTTTTTTTTGTTTTTGGTGAAGATCTAAAATTTACTGATGGTTGCATAAGTTTGAATATACGAATATACTAAAGGACATGAATTTTATACCTTAAGGGGGGTAAATTGTATGGTATGTGAATTAGCTCAGTCAAATTGTTATGTGTATTCTTAAAAAAAAAAAGATTCTGTGAGCAAGACCTCTGCCAAGTCTTTCATATTAATTATATTGTTTAATGATTACAGCAGCCCTGTTAGGGGGGATTATTATTACCATTTTACAGATGAAAAAACTGAGGCTTAGAGAGGTTAAGTAACTTGTCCCAGGTCATATCCTTTGTAAATAACAGATTAAGGCAGGCAATGTGTTTGCAAAGCCCAAAGCTAACCACGGACCTCTTCTAGCTAAGGAGACTTTTTATTTCAGCTCAGCTGACCTCTGTGGGTCATTTTTTCCATCGTTGGTCATACTTTTTGTATCAGTATAGGGAAAGAAAAATGGAGGCTAAAAGCTATCTAAATAATGTGAGTAGCCTTATAAATTTGTACCTACTAAAGAAGAAGCAGAATGATGGATGCCAGCTACTTAAGATGACAGCTCAACTCTCCATGTGTTTTTTTCTGCATAGACACATTCTTCAAGAGAATTTATGTCTATGAACATTTTTTAAAAAGACTGTTGGAGAGAATGGCTTGTTTATAACACTGATTTGTGCTGCAATGAATTAAGGCAGGGGCATAAGGCTCTATTTTGCTCTTTTAAAACTCTTTTGCCATCTTGTTCTCAGCGTCCCCTCAACATAGTTTTCAGGCTGTGAAATTCTGTACATCTTTGTGAAGCCCAAGACTTGACCTTTGAGAGGGAGAAGTCTTAATTTATTATGCTGACACAACACAGCATAACTCTTATTTTGCTTGGAGATCTCATTCAATGTCATCACCAACATGTGCAACAAGAGATATGTCATGTTTATCGCTAGAATATTCCTTTTATTTCCAGTTACAGTTTTCCCATAAAATTTCTACTGAAAATAATCTCCATGCAGTCATTGAATATTATTGCTTGGAACAGAAATGCTAAAACAATTTGCTTATTTAGGATCCTGAGTATTTCCCAACATTTTGAAGCATCTCAATCCTCCACAAAATATCTTTCCAGCCAGAGCAGTAGTAATATAAGTCTGTGGCTTTTCTTGTCGTGTATTTTATGGGACTATTACCTCTCACGTGTATTTTGTATTCCTCCCACGTGTATTGGAGAACAACGGGGAAATAATTCTATTTGGACTCTTCTAGATATTTTATAGCTATGATTGACATTCTCTCAAGAATTGTTCATTAAAAAATAAAATTTCCCAATGAGATTCTTGGATGGTGAAAGGCAGAGTCTGCACATCATACTGAAATACATCTTCAAAGTTAGACCTTGTTTTCTCCCTATCTTTTTCTATATGTACAAGTTCCCTCTTGACCTGGGTAAGCAAGCTGGGAGGGTGACCTTGCCCCAGGAGGCCAAGGGCAAGAGAAGCAGGGTCCCTGGAGAACCCTGAAGGTCAAGTCCTGGGAACAAAATTCAAAGGGTTGATGAGGGGGGAAGGTTGCATTGGAAGAAGCTGAAAACAAAGGTCAGAGAGGAAGAGCCTGGCAGAACTAGCAGGACACGGGCAGAGGAAGCAGTGATTTGGGTGATTTCCATAAATGGAGGCGAATGTGTAAAACTTGGTACTTGTGATCTGATGCAGTGAAATGACTGTGGTTTTGGAGTTGGATCTGAGTTCAAATCTTGCTTAGTAAACTAGCTCCAAGAAGTGATATTCCCCTCTGCACCTGACCTTATCTGTTTGATGAGCGTCTTCATCATCACATCAACATCATTACAACAGCTGTCACTTTTCAAATACCCGTTATATGCTAGTTATATGCTACATAGAAAATTGTGTTTAACCACTCATACAATCCAATGAGGTATTTCTTTTTTATCCTCACTTTGCAGATGGGGGAAATCAAAGCTCAGGGAAATTTTAATTTGCTCAAGGTCCTTTCCAACAGCTGGAAAGTAATAGAACCAGGATTTTAACCCAAGTCTGTTGGACTCTGTAGTCCACTGGACCACTGGCTCAGAATGATCTGGAATACATGTTACCAGAGGCTCCAAGACTCCCCCATGAAACTTCTGTGCTTGCATGTCTGTGGTGGGTCCCAGAAGTGTGCATTTGAACTCAGCTCTCAGGTGACTCTTATGCTCTACATAAAAGTACTTGCTCCTCAAGGTGGGGTCTGTGGTCTAGGGGCAGCAGCCTCAGCACCCACTGGGAGCTTGTTAAAAATGTAAATTCTCAGCCCCTACCCCAGTCCTGCTGAATTAGAGTCTGCATTAGAGCTAACCAGGTCCCAAGGTGATTCATGTGCCCTTAAGTTTTAGGGAGACCTGTTCTACAGCGCTGTTGTGAGGATGAGAGTTACCAAATGTAAAGTATCTACCATACCAAAAGTACCCTTTGTTACCATTCCCTTTTTGATCAAGTAGAAAACGGTGTTCTGGGAGAGCCCACAAGCATAGAGTTAAGGGTAAACACCTGTTCTGCTCTCCCCTTCCTCTGGGATCTATGTCAAGTGCTGTTTTGGGATTTCCCAGTGTATGCCACACCCCCTTCCTTTCCTGAAGGCAGGTTGTGATGTCCTTCCTCCACCAGCACTGGAGTCAGAAGATATGGCTTTGACTCTTGGCTTGGCTAATTATTGTCTGTGTCTTTGGGAAAATTAATTAGCATTTTAATGGCCCTCAGGTTTATCAATTATAGAGAGAAAATGATGATGAAAGTAATAAATTTTATCACACTAAAACTGAGTTAGTCCTCTCTGCCTATAGCATTCTTGGGGGTATCAATTGGAGAAGTAAGCAAGAAACAGAAAAGTCTTAGAATGTCTTTTCTAAATTTTTAACACTTCAGTCCTTTGAATACACTTATTTAAAACAAAGGCCATAAAGAAGGACATTTTATAATGATTAAAGGAGTGATACAAGATGAGGATATTACACTCATTAATATCTATGCATCCAATATAGGAGCACCTAAGTACATAAAACAATTACTAACACAGATAAAGGGGGACATTGATGGGAATACAATCATAGCTGGAGATTTTAACACCACATTAACATCACTAGACAGATCTTCCAGACAGAAAAGAAATAATGCAACAGAGAAGTAATACAATAGGAAAATTAGATTTGGTGAATATTTTCAGAGCATTATACATTCTTTTCAAGTGCACATGGAACATTTTCCAGGACTGATCATGTACTTGGGCACAAAAGAAACCTCAGAAATTTTAAGAAGATAGAAAAAATCTCAAGCATCTTTACTGACCACAATGCCATGAAACTACAAGTCAACAACAGAGAAACAAAGGAGAACAAAAGGAAAGCATGGAGATTAAACAATATGTTATTAAGAAACCAATGGGTCAATGAAGAAATCAAAGCTGAAATTAAAAAACACCTTGAGACAAATGCAAATGAAAGCACAACCACAAAATTTATGGGACACAGCAAAGGCAGTGCTAAGAGGGAAGTTTATAGTGATACAGGCCTTTCTCAAAAAAGAAGAACAATCTCAAACAATTTAACCCACCAGCTGAATGAACTAGAAAAAGAAGAGCAAAACAACCACAAAAGGCAGCAGAAGGAAGGAAATTATAAAGATCAGGGAGGAAATAAATAAAATACAGATTAAAAAGACCATAGAAAAAATAAATTAAACCAAAAGCTGTTTTTTTTGAAAAAGTAAATAAAATTGACAAACCTCTGGCCAAACTCACAAAGAAGAAAAAGGAGGGAGCACAAATAAGCAAAATAAGAAAGGATAATGGAGAAATTACAACAAATAAAATAGAAATACAGAAAATCATACAAGAATATTATGAAAAACTATATGGAACCAAACTAGACAACGTAGAGGAGACAGACAAGTTTCTGGAAACATACTGTCCACCAAGACTGAATCAAGAAGAAACTGGCCACTTGAACAAACTGATCACTAGAGATGAAATAGAAATAGCAATAAAAAACCTCCCCACAAATAAAAGTCCTGGACCAGATGGCTTCACTGGGGAATTCTACAAAATGTACAAAGAAGAACTCATACCAGTCCTTCTCAAACTCTTCCAGAAGATTGAAAAGGAGGGAATACTCCCAAACTCATTCTATGAAGCTACCATCACCCTGATACCAAAACCAGGCAAAGACATTACCAAAAAGAATTATAGGCCAATATCACTGATGAACATAGACGCCAAAATCCTCACCAAAATATTAGCAAATAGAATCCAACAACACATAAAAAAGATTATACATCATGATCAGGTGGGGTTCATCCCAGGACACAAGGGTGGTTCAACATATGCAAATCAATCAATGTAATACGTCACATCAACAAGAGAAAGGACAAAAAACACATGATCATATCAATAGATGCAGAAAAAGCACTTGATAAAATTCAACACCCATTTATGATAAAAACTCTTGACAAAGTGGGTATAGAGGGGACGTATCTCAATATCATAAAAGCTATATATGACAAGCCTACAGCCAAAATAGCACTCAACGGTGAAAAACTCAGAAGCTTCCCACTAAAATCTGGGACAAGACAAGGATGCCCACTATCATCACTGCTATTCAACATAGTCCTGGAAGTCCTAGCCACAGCAATCAGGCAATAGAGAGAAATAAAAGGGATCCAAATTGGAAAAGAAGAGGTGAAAGTGTCACCATATGCCAATGACATGTTACTATATCTAGAAAGCCCTAAAAGGTCCACACAAAAACTACTAGAGCTGATTGAAGAATTCAGCAAGGTAGCACATTACAAGATTAACGTTCAAAAATCAGTGGCATTTCTTTACACTAACAATGAATCAACAGAAGAAGAAAGTAAAGAAACAATCCCCTTTAAAATAGCACCCAAAGTAATAAAATACCTAGGAATAAATCTAACCAAGGAGGTGAAAGAATTATACACGCAAAACTATAAACCACTGATGAGAGAAATTAAAGAAGACTTTTAAAAAATGAAAAGATATCCCATGCTCTTGGATTGGAAGAATCAATATTGTTAAAATGGTCACACTGCCCACGGCAATCTACTGATTTAATGCAATCCCTATCAAATTACCCAGGCTATATTTTACAAAACTAAAACAAATCATAATGAAATTTATATGGAACCATCAAAGACCTAGAATTGCCAAAACATTAGTGAAGAAAAAGAAAGAGCCTGGGGGAATAACTCTCCCAGACTTCAGGAAATACTACAGACCTACAGTCATCAGGACAGCATGGTGTTGGTACAAAAACAGACATATAGACCAATGGAACAAAATAGAGAGCCCAGAAATGAACGCACAAATTTTTACTCAACTAATCTTCGACAAAGGAGGCAAGAATATACAATGGAAAAAAGACAGTCTCTTCAGCAAATGGTGTTGGGAAAACTGGACAGCAGCATGTAAAGCAATGAAGCTAGAACACTCCCTTACACCATACACAAAAAATAAACTCAAAATGGATCAAAGACTTAAACACAAGACAAGATACAATAAACCTCCTAGAGGAAATTATAGGCAAAACATTATCTGACATACATCTCAAAAATGTTCTCCTAGAATAGTCTACTCAAACAATAGAAATAAAAGCAAGAATAAACAAATGGGATGTAATGAAACTTAACAAGCTTCTGTACAGCAAAGGAAACCATAAATAAAACAAAAAGACAACCTACGGAATGGGAAAAAAAATTTTTGCAAATGAAACTGACAAAGGCTTGATCTCCATAATATATAAGCAGCTCATACAACTTAATAAGAAACAACCAAACAACCCAATCCAAAAATGGGCAAAAGACCTAAACAAGCAATTCTCCAAGGAAGGCATACCAATGATCAATAGGCACATGAAAAAATGCTCAGTATCACTAATTATCAGAGAAATGCAAATCAAAACTACAATGAGGTATCACCTCACACCAGTCAGAATGGCCGTCATTCAAAAATCCACAAATGACAAATGCTGGAGAGGCTGTGGAGAAAGGGGAACCCTCCTACACTGCTAGTGGGAATGCAGTTTGGTGCAGCCACTATGGAAAACAGTATGGAGATTCCACAAAAGAGTAGGAATAGACTTACTGTATGACCCAGGAATCCCGCTCCTGGGCTTATATCCAGAGGGAACCCTACTTCAGGATGACACCTGCACCCCAATGTTCACAGGAGTACTATTTACAACAGCCAAGACATGGAAACAGCCTAAATGTCCATCAATGGATGACTGGATAAAGAAATGGTATATTTATACAATGGAATATTATTCAGCCATAAAAACTGACAACGTAATGCCATTTGCAGCATCCTGGATGTTCCTGGAGAATGTCATTCTTAGTGAAGTAAGCCAGAAAGAGAAAGAAAAATATCGTATGAGATTGTTCATATGTGGAATCTAAAAACAAAAACAAAAACAAACAAAGCATAAATACAAAACAGAAATAGACTCATAGACAGAATACAAACTTGTGTTTGCCATGGGGGCGAAGGGTGGGAAGGGATAGATGGGATTTCAGAATTGTAGAATAGATAAACAAGATTATACTGTATAGCACAGTGAAATATACACAAGATCTTATGGTAGCTCACAGAAAAAATGTGACAATGAATATATATATGTTCATGTATAACTGAAAAATTATGTTCTACATTGCAATTTGACACATTTTTAGATGATTACAAATCAATAAAAAATTTTTAAAAAAGAAAAGCCCAAAGTTAACAGAACAGAAATTTCATCTTAGTTAGCTGAGCAATTAAACCATAACATGGAAACCATCCCTTCATGGTCAATGGGCTCACCTTGGGTCCTGTCCATTGTCATCTGAGGAGACATCATCTATATGAACTTGGTCACATTCCTAAAATGGAATTAAAATGATACATGTTAATTTTCAAAAAGCATCTACATTTTGGGGGGAAAAAACAAAAAACAAGAAACCACACACATAGCTATTTTTTACTACAACTGGAGTGTTTTCCAACCATGTCAATCAGTAGGTGGCAGTCTTGTTAAATTCACATTTTTACCTACTTTAGGTCCTTTTTCACTATTAGAAACTAGCATGTCATTAAGAACTACTGTTACTCAGCTTCAGAAAACACAGTTTTGTGCTTAGAAGGGAAAGTGACTGAAAACAATCAGCATATGTATTCCATGAACCTCAGGTACCTGAAGACATTGCGCTGGTCAGAGAGCTGATTCAGTCAGTGCCGAAGCATAACTGAAACCAGACATTTTGGTAAACTTAACATGGTAGAAAAACTAAACCTGCTGCTAACTGCCAATGAAATTATGACCTTTGATTGCTGTCAAGCCACACACCAACACAGCCCGAGGCCAGTGTGCGGAGGAGCCCAGACCAGAAAATCTGTTACTGGTTTGCCATTGATTTGAGAGATGCAGGTTTTATTCTTTGTGTGTGAGCATGTGCGTGTGTGTGTAGGAAAAAAGCATGGAAGATGACTTCATAACCTAAATAAAAATAATCAAACATATTTTATTTATTTTTTACCATTTTTAAAACTTTTTTACTCTTTTTTTCCTACTGTTTCACTATTATTACACATTCATTTAAAATACTGGATTTCTGAGTTGATTAGACAATAATGTGATTTGAACAGACCTGGTTTTTAAATCCCAAACTGCGGGTAAACTATTTAGAATAGAAGGTGTGATTGTGGGCTGAAGCCCCACTGGACAGTTTCATGGTTATGAACATGCGGACACAGAAGCTCCCCATGTCTTACTGGTGTGTCCCAAGCCCTGAGCATCTTTATGGGAAGAGCAGACACTCTATAAATACTCGTTGAACAGACGAATGCATACTAATATGGAGACAAGGTCTCCAGTCCAGAAACAAGTAGCACGCACTTGGCATGCGTGAATATTTTAGTCATGATCCTTCTTTAGGCAGTCAGCCTCCAGACACCCCAGAGGGCTTTATGACAGTTACATCCATGAAAAGTTTTAGTTAAAAAATATTCGAAGAAATTTGCAAGCCTGCAACCTGTATTGTAAAAGGTTCTTCTGACTAAAGCTCTGGTCATCTTTACTGTGTAGTTCATTTTATAAAATCTAACCTATCCCTTGAGTGCTTTACATGCAACTTGTAACAAAGATAACACAGGTAAAGCACCGCCATAATAAAAGGTGTATTTTTATTTTGTCGGTACCTTCTGAACAAATTATTTTCTCTCCATGGATTTGCGAGGAAGGGAGCAGGAAATAGAAGTGGAAAGAAACTCAAACCAGCTGTTGCTTTAACAGAATTAAAATTGTGACCCCCCCCAACCTCTTCTCTAAAGCATCTATTTTCCAGTCAACACTCTCCCAGCAAGCAGCAAGTTCCAAGGAGGAAAAGACTTGGAACTTGAAACCCTCTCCTGCTCTCCTGAGGTCCATAACCCCAGATAAGAATAAAGGAATAGAAGTCCAGGAGGCCTCACAGGCATTTAAAATACAGGTCATTCCTGGAAAACATGTTTGGGAATTTCTCAGTTATTAATTTAATCATAATTTGGAAGATGAATGATAGCTGTGCCTTTTCAACAATGTACTTCTGGGTTTAAAAAGTTAGTAAATTCCAAGTTTCTACTATAAGCCATTTAACCAGCCAGAAATACAAAAATGGTGCTGTTGGTAAAAGGCTCTTTCAGAGTGCAGGGCTAGTGTACAATGCAAACAAATGCAAAAAAGCGTACCCCCTTCAAAGAAACGAAGCCATAGCACCGTAGTGGAGGAGTTTCCTCTCTTGGGAGAAAGAATAGAGGGGAGGAGGAAGCTGAGGATTTAGAAAAGATACGTTAAAAAGAATTTAATTCAAGGAATCAGAGCTGACTTAAAGTTATGTGGTTAATTCTTGGGGTGGGAAGAATTCTTTGGAAAAGCAGGCTTTTCTTAAGCTGATGCAGTCGATAATTTCCATCACTAATAGAGCAGCCTTATCTTCTCAGGGCTGGGGATGACTCCAGTCTTCCTATTGTTGGGCCACATCTTTTATTTGTTTTCTCCTGCCAGCTTTAGTCAAGACTTTTTGTTCCCAGGCTGATGTCCTTATTTGAAGTATTGTTCAGAAGCGTCATTCGCTCTAATTAAGTAAGTGTCGACAGTTTCTAGCCTTTACCTGCAGATACCAAACTCACTTCACAGTGATCTGATTAAAGCGAAGTTTGGTGTGATGGCCACAAGGAAATCCTCCCTCCCTCTTTTCAGCAGAATTTTTGTAGAACAATTTATTTAAAAATTTTTTTAAAATTATTTGTAGGTTTATTTTTGGGGGGGTAATTAGGGGTGTGTGTGTGTATTTTAATGGAGGTACTGGGGATTGAACCCAGGACCTCGTGCATGCTAAGCACACACTACCACTCAGCTATACCCTCCTCTGCATAGAAACATTTTAATCAAAATAGATTAAAAAATCAAGAGCATTTTAACCCTGGAATTTGACACAACATTGTAAAGGGCCTGAGTAGTGCTTTTAGGAATTAAAAAAATCAATCATTAAAATGTCTATGGAAAATGTACTTTTGGAGTTGGTGTTCACCCAACAATAGACAAGTATTCTGTTGCACAGACTTTGACAAGATACATCCTAAAGCCTCATCACCACTAAGTCTTTGTATGAGTTTACAAATAATGGCAAAAATGTCTTGGGAAATAAGTTGTGTATTTTTTTAAAAAATTAATGAAAAACTAGGATATCATGATTTTGATGATGACCTATTAAAAACTTTAATTCCTCAAAGAATGGAGAATATTAAGATACCAAAATACCATTTCCTGTCCCAGAAGAGCCGTGTGATGTGTGCACCTGTACTAAATGCATCTGCGCCCATGTTAGAATTGGTGGGTCTCTGCATTCTGACTTCCTGGAATTGTTCCCATTGTGGGGCTGAGACCCCCCCACCCCCACCTTCTCCTACTTTTCAGAAGCCATCTAGCTTTTTGTTTGTCTTCCTAAGAGCCTCATTTTAGGTTTTCATTTTTGCTTTCTATAGTTGGTTGTTTTTAGTTTCTGCATTCGTTACAAACCCAGAACTTGAGGGAGGGGGAGCAGAAGGGGCCCCAGACCCATCAGGACAACAGCAGCAGCAAACGTTCAAAGCCCCAGTGGAAGAATCGAGATACTCAGAGGACAAAAATGAAAGCTTTCTACGGTCTCAAGTGCCAAATATATTCCTAAAAACCCTAGTCAGGTGCTTCATGCACAGAGTGCGGAACATACAGGAGTCCACGAGAAAATAAGTTTTTATTTCAGAAAGACTGAATGTGTTGAAAATGTACTTTTGAAAAAAACTTCCAAAAAGTATGTGGTAGGGTTTTAAAGAGTTCAAGTCGTCACCGAATCCAAGTCTCAGCAGAGCACTCACACAGGGTCCACCGCTGCCAGTTCAGCCAGTTCAGCATATTTTATGCAGTAATCTGTCCCGTTGAACCTTGAAATGCCCAAAGGACCCCTAATCCGTTTGGGTGTCAGACTTGGGGCAGAAAGTACTCCTCGTAGATTCTGCACTCAACACCCATCTAAGCTGTTTGATGGGTGCCTTTGCTTAGAAAGGTGGTCATTTACTCATTCATGTGTCTGATTATTTACTAAGGGGCAGCCGTGATCTGGCTACTGTTCTAGATGCTAAGGACACACCATGAACACAAAAATCCTTACCATCTTGGAATTCACATTCTAGTTGGGAGAGATACCCAAGCAAGAGAATATGCAAAATGTACAATCTGTTAGATAGGGGTAAGTGCGAAGGAGAAAAAGACAGCAGGTGAGGGGAATATGCAGGCTGTGAAGGTGTCTGGGAAAGAGCTCTGCAGGCCAAGGGAAGAGCAAGTTCAGAGGCCCTTAGGCAGGAGGGGAGGAATCATGTGGGCCAGCAGGTGACAGTGAGGAGCTGGCTTTGCCTTGAAAGTAGCATCAAGTGATGGTTCCCTGCCCTTAAGACACTTACAGCTTTGCAGGAAAGACAGAAGCTAATTAACTAACCACATGTGTGAGAAATTAATTGCAGTTGTGGGAAATGCCGCAGTCCCTTCCTGGAGCCCAAAGGAATATCCTCTTGCTAAGTAGTGGAAATCTGTTTAGTCCAAGAGGGTTGCAGAGGTCTGGAAAACTGAAATGATAGTTTGCTAGATCAGGAGGGACAGCCCAGCCCACTGTTCATCTTGCTGCCTTTGTGATGAAA
Source organism: Vicugna pacos (assembly GCF_048564905.1). Taxonomy (NCBI): domain Eukaryota; kingdom Metazoa; phylum Chordata; class Mammalia; order Artiodactyla; family Camelidae; genus Vicugna; species Vicugna pacos. The sequence continues at coordinate 2,523,985 of NW_027328726.1, read as the reverse complement.
GGACTCTAATAGAGATATGCAGTGGAGGACGAGAGATGGTGCACATTCACCGAAGCTGTGGTAATGGAAGCAAAGCATAGCTCTTTGATCCTAGACTCTCAATGCTGGTCCTCTACTTCTGAATGGCTGTGGGTGGGAATGGGGGAAGGTGGTACTTTCCGGGCAAGCCAAACTTCTCTCTAGGAAATACCCGGGCCTTAGAGATGCAAAGGGACTCTGCTCCGTGGCACCACGGGCCACGTCAGCCGGACGCGCACACGAGAGGCGGCGCGCAGGCCCAGGCGGGCGGCTCAATTGTCAGAAGCAGAGTCTGCTATCAGGCCAGGGCCCACGCAGAGGAAAGCCCAGAGCCCTGCAGGCGGCCGGCGACCGGAAACCCTTGGTGACAGGCACCGAGGAAGACCGTGTCAGCACCTATCTGCTAGGATCTGCATCTCAGGGGTCAAAGCCGCTTCTCGCTGCACCTGCCCAGCCTCTCTGGCAGCAGGCACTGACCAGGGAACTTCTTACCACCCATGCCTGACCCAGGGCCTCCCCCAATCCTCTCCGCTCCCTCTCTGGCTGCAGACTGGCCCCTCAGGGCCCCTCTCCATCCACACCTGAGGAGTCCTCTGGCTCCGCGCGGGGCGAGCTCACTTCCCCCTCCCTCCCCTGCAGGCTGTCCGGCAAGCCCACCCTCCGCCAGCGCCGTGGGGTTGGCAAGGGCCCCGCGGGGGTCTCGGGCTCCCAGCCCACTGCCCGCCCTCCCTGCCACCCGCTAGGCATCGGCCGGGGACGCCCATCTCCAAGAGGGGCTTCCGCTGAGAAAGGACGCCCCTCGCCGAGAGAGACCCTCAATCCGAAGTCACCAGGCCCTCCGCACCCTCCTCGCCGTGCCATGCAACTCCGCCCCCGAGCCGCCCTCCCGATCCCCGTGCAGTACCCCTCGCCCCTCGCTGGGAAGAACGCAGTGATTCCAGCAGCGTGGTGGCTCTTTGAGCCCAAGGAGCGGGCGGGGCAGCCATTGGCGGAGGCCGCTGCCTCCGGTTGTCAATCCCGGAGCCTGGCCCCGCCCCACCAGCGGAGCTTAGCAGGACGCAGGGCCCAAGATGGCCGGGCGCTTGGATTCCGCATCTGCTGGCGGCCCCGAGCCCCATTCACTGCCGCCGCTGCTGAGCGGAGCCGCCAGTCGTCCCAGCGACTCCTGGGGCTGTCCCTGCGGGACGGAAGGCCGCCATGGCGACCCTGGAAAAGCCGGTGAAGGCCTTGGAGTCCCTCAAGTCCTTCCAGCAACAGCAGAGGCCGCCTCAGCCCCCTCAGCTGGCGCCGCCGCCGCCGCCGCCTCAGCCCCCTCAGCCGGCGCCGCCGCCCGCCGGGCCGTGGCCCAGGAGCCGCTGCACAGACGGTGAGTCCCTGCGGACCCCGACCCCAGGGCCGCAGGCCCTGCGCGGGTCTGTGTCCCTCCCTCGGCCTTCCCCAAAAGCCCGGGCGGACCGGGCCCCAGGCCGCTGCTTTCCCAGCAGCGAAACTCGGGAAGGAGCAGGACTGTGTTGTGAGCCAAGGCCGCGCTTCCCGTTCGGCTTTCTGTGGGCCACTCCCCACCCCTCTCTTCCTGGGTCCAGGTGTAAGATTTTATCTTCCCTTTTCAACCGACGTTTTGAAACAGTGTTTCAGGTAACTGTCAAAACGCTAAGCATGCAAAACCCTAGGTTAACTTAAGGGAGGGAGTAGGAGAGAAGAGAAAAGGAGCGAAGTTCACTGGTCACTTGCTGTGGGGGTGGGTTAGATGGTCACAGTGGTGAGCGTTTACTGTCACATGGCTCCATATACTTATCATTATAGTTATTACTGTTACTAACCCCGGACAGCACAGGTGTAGAGGAGGCATGACCACGGAACATGTGCTCATTGAGCTTAATTTTACACAAACAGTAAGATTTCCACAGAATCAAGACAGGCAGTAAATGCCAGCTGCAGAGGACAGCCTGTGCAGGGTTGGGAAACAGCATGGCATGATCAGAACTTTAGCTTGATTGGCTTGAAATGTAGAGGGAAAGGGAAACTTCACACTGATGAATCAGAGAGGATACAGCTGTTTTTATTAAACTAAAATGGTTAAATCAGTCTTGTTGGTTAATGATTTGCCTTAGCTATGTGAATTTGGAGTCTGCAAGTATTTTATAAGTTCCATAAGAGGCTTTTTTTTAATTTCAGAACTCTTAAGATATTAGAAATTCAACTTTATTTTATAAGAATTTTTTTAAAAAATTTATGTAAGTGCTTATTAAACTCAATTAGAACAGAGTTCCTTTAACATAGGAGACTTTATTATTTCATGTATTAATACCCTCTAGAGGTACACAATGAAAAGTGTAGGCCTTTCTGATTTATAAACAGACACACAGACACAGGGAAAACAAAGAGCATGTAGCTTCAGTAACAGTTCAAGAGAAAACTCAGAAACAGAAATTTTCCCTGGTCAAAATATCAAAAAAAAAGCACCTGGGGCTTATATCCCTTAATTGGTTTGAGCTCTAAATGGACAAATACACAAATTTTTTTTTAATTGCTAAAAACAAGATTCTCTGTCACGTTGAATAATAGAGTATTTTGAAGTTTAAATAAATACCAACAATAGAGGTATGAGGGAGGAAAAATATAAAATACTGATACTTTTTTTTTATTTGACCTTAAGGTGCATTCTTAAGTACATAGGAGAGATGTCATGATGTGTGCAGCTCACTTGCATATGGTTCTACATTATTAACAATGATTGAATTTACCTGGTGGGCATATGGGAATTTATCATCCTATTAAACAGTTTACTGTACTTCTGAGATTTATCATAATAAAACATTGGAAGGAATCTGTTAGACATAATGCTCTATGTGAAGTAATTTGTTTCCTTTGTGAAATTCTAGGAAGATTAAAATGCACGTTCATAACATCAAGAAAATCACAAGCGTTTACGATGTAATCAGAACTATCTGAGGAGCTGTGATACCTGGTGAGTTGGTGAATTTTTTAAAATGTCTTAAAACATTTTGTTTTTACAAAGATTACAGGAGTAAGAGAAGATGAATTTTAATCAACTCTTGATATTTTTTTCCTGGTTGATGTGATATAATTAAATGTGAGAAAAAAAGGTAAATTCTAAAAGGAGACTCTGCCTTTGTGGGTTTCTATGGAGGAAACTCAAGCAAGAGAAAGTTTAATTTAAAAATATAAATTACTGTTCTTTATAATACATTCTAAGTTGTCATTGTTTTGAATGTCTTCCTTTCCAGACAGGTGTGTTATTCTGGGAGGTCATCAGGACACCTGGCTATTTGGAGGTATTGACCCAACCAGTGGAGTTGCTGGTTTGTAAGAAGTTGTCTAGAATTTTGGAAAACTGTTTAGTAGAGGTAAATAATGTTTCCTTGGCAAGTGATGACAGAAAGTGACTCAGTGAATTTTCCTTTGTTTTTAGGCAGGTGTACCTAACCATGTATGTTAACAATGATTACAGGCTGAAGACCAAGAAGAACTACCATGTTTGCCAGCTGGGATGCAGAAGAATTTGGACTTCTGGGTTCCACAAATGGGCTGAGGTAACTAAGATAGAAAACTTCTTATTTTCTTGGTCAACATGTATCTCAGGGTAATCAGATGTGTTCCATTACCTGATATGGTTTTAATTTGTATAAATACTCAAGAAAATTTAAGAAATAGAGTTTGTTTTTGCTTTTACATCAGTTTGGCAAAACAGAACAACCTCTTAATTACTGGGCAAAAGCCAATTTTTTCATTATTGCTAAAATATTTTAGTTTCTATTTGTATTTGTTTTGTGATAAGTAAGTAAAATCTGTAAGCTCAGAAAATAGTCAAACCTAGGAAGCTGCTTCTGACAGGTGAGTTAGCTTATCAAAAAGCTGATATAGATCCTTGGCATTAATTTTCAAGTTTTTACAGTTTCCTTGGATTTCTTCTGTCTAGGAAAACAACATGCTCTTTTAAGATGACTATACTCTGAGTATAGTCTCTCCCTTATGGATTCCATACTAAATTGTAACCATAGGTGTATTTTACCATTTACAAAAGTGCCTGATTGGGGAGTATAATACAATGATTTTGTAAATTGAATTACTCTAATATTTTAAGGATTTATTTTTAATTCAATTATGATTAATTTTCATTTGTCACTGGCTCTTAATGCTTTATTTTAAAGTGTCTCTCATAGGCTCCCTTCTTTCATCTTCTTCCCTTAGGCTCTCTGTCCAGTAACTCTGAGCTCTTACATGTTCAAGGTAGGCTTGTGTATTTTTTTTAAAGGCAGGTGCACCAAAAAGCACTGTCCTTTGACCATCCTCTGTTTTGTTCATCATTTATGAGTCCAAATTTTATAGAATTGATTTAAAGAATGTCATATCTTTCTTGCCATTGTGTCTGGTTTTTAAAATACTTTCCTTCTGAATCATTTCCTCATACTTTAAAATAATAATATGAATCAAATAAGTATGGGGATAAAATCACAGTTACTTGCATCACATTTGATTCCATTTATATTGCAAAGTCTTACTATTATGTTGGTGTTACGAACTTGCATCTCATAATACACTTATTTAGATGAATCAGATCTTATTCATTAAGGTCATTTACTTTTAGAAATATGTAATTTCTTGTGAATACATGTATACAGAAATACATGTGTCTTTCTATAATCTAAGCAGCTTAAAATATAGGTAAAATAATCCAAGATATAAGATAATATGCCTTGTATTAATTTAAATTCATGTGAGTTAAAAGACAACTTGAATATTATTTCCCATTTTCTACTAGCTTCTTGATCATATTCAGCAGTACATTTACTTTCTTTACATATAGTTAAGGAATCTTCTTTATTTCTACTGTAACTCTGTCATAATGGAAACTCTCAGCAGAATCAGCTGTCATCTATCCTGTGTGCAGCGGCGAGAATCCTCATTTGTGGGATGACCACTCACAGCTTTAAATGTTTTTACTGTAACTGTTCTTATAAGGTAGCAAGCTAGAGAGAGAGAAAGAGAAGAGAAGAGTTCTCTCCTCATATTCCCATCTGTGTGTGATGACGTTAGTCTTCCTCTGTTGTATTTTTCTAGAATGTGTGTGCATGTGTGCGTGAGAGAGAAATGTCTTGTCTTTGTCCTAATAGCCACTCTTCTCTCCCTCTAGTTGCTTCTCTATCCTCTCCTTTTTTTTTCTTTTTTTCTTCATCAGTATCTTCTTTTTCAAAAAATCTGGATAAATCAAATTTCCAGCTTTCTCACTTTTAATATGGTAAAGTTACTTGGATCCCCAACATCAAGGGATCTCATACTTTAATGTATGTAAGGATTGCCAAGGACACCTTTTAAAAATACAGATTTCCAGGCCTTTGAGCAGTTCTTATCCAGTAGATACAGGGTGAGGTTGAGCATCTCCAAGCCTTCCCCCTTCATATTATGGTGCAGGGGTTCAGGGACAGTTTTCCTCTGCATCTTCCTGCTGTTGCTATGAACAGTGGCTACAGCATCACTAATATTTTCTTTCTTGTTTTAATTGCATTAATATTGTTAACCAGTTAATAGCATATTCTTAAAATTATGGTCAGAGGCATAGGCATTTGATTTATAATGGTATCTGCAGACCACTCTTTTATTGAATTAATTTGTTTTGTTTCTATTTCCACAATTGTAAATGCTGTGAGTTAAGTGACCACTTTACTTCAACTACAGGAGAATGTGAAAACACTCCAGGAGAGAGGGGTTGCATATATCAATGCAAACTTGTCCACAGAAGGTAAATTTTATTTCAGATTGTCATTAAATAGTATACCAGCATTTAAATCTATCAACTCCAACTCATAAACTAAGATTATCCTCTTTCTATGAGATGCCTCAATAATACCTCCATTTTTCCATTTTACCAGAGAGAAAATTATTATGAATCATAACTAAGCTATTGATCCTGACTTCTTTATTATGTGTACCATTAGCCTATCTTGGATTACTACTTAAAACTTTAGTACTTTTCACATTCTTCCTGTGGAGCTATTTTTAAGTTGGGCTAAAATATTTCATACAGAAATACTTCCTATATGTATTGGAATGACTCTGAAATAAGCACCCACTACAGACTTCCTTTTAACCCTGACATGTGGCATGTGCATCTGTAGGCTTTCATCGTATTACAGTTATTTCTAGGTAAGTGTCACAGGACACATGTTAGTTACTGACATACTCTAATGTCTTGATGTTGAATTGAATGAATGAATAAAAAATGAACATTATGGCCTTAATGTTTCCTTTGCCAAAGACCCCTAAGTGCTGCTGCCATAATGAGCAATGACCCTTACTGTTACTGTGGGAGCTGTGGCCTTAGCAGCAGAGTCCGCTTCTGCAGTCTCCTATCCCGAGTGTGTGCTGCAGCCTCTCTGGCTCCTGAAGTTATTTCCACCTTTGTGTTTTAGTTTTACCCAGACTGTCTCTCTGTCTATGTATCTATCTATTTATCTATGTATCTATTCTAAAATTTTATTTATTTGTTTTTACTGAAGTATATTTGACTTGTAAAATTAGTTTCAGGTGTACAGCAAAGTTATTATATATATACATATACATTGTTTTTAGAATCTTTTTCATTATAGGTTATTATAAGATATTGAATGTAATTCCCTGTGCTATACAGTAGGTCCTTGTTGTTTATCTGTTTTATATGTAATAGTGTATATATGTTAATCCCAAATTCCTAATATATCATATATCTCTCCCCTTCCCCCTTTCCCCTTGGGTAACCATAGTTTCTTTTCTATGTCTGTGAGTCTATTTCTGGTTTGTAAATAAGTTCATTTGTATTTTTTTTTTACATTCCACATATAAGTGATATAATTTGATATTTGCCTTTCTTTGTCTGACATACTTCATTTAATATGATTACTCTCTAGAGTCCACCCTATTTTTTATTCTCCAGGAATGATGCCTTCATTTTGAAGTCTGTTATATCATGTTTATAATTAGAAAATAAAGTTAGAATTAAATATAGGTTTGAAGTCCATTTGGAGGTATTAAAATACTCTCTTATTTAATTTGCAGGCAATTATACTCTGAGTGGACTGTACACCACTTCTTTTCCAGTTGGTATATAAACTGACAAAAGAGGTATGTAAATAGATCTGTCATGTTTTCTGATGAGTAGATAAATCAATAACTTTTGTTTTCTAAATCACTGATATTTAAACTGGTGACAGACATAGCTGATTTGTATAAATAACAAATCAGAACGAGCTTTAATACACTACTTATGTGACATAACTATGAGAACAGTAGTGCTAGTGTCTGTTCGAATAATAGTTCCTAGTAATTATATACATTTGTTATAATGTGCAGGGTCTATTGTTTAATGGGGCAGAGAAACTCTTTGATATAACAAAGAATACTGAGCTGGGATGGGGAAGCCTTGGCTGTGAAGATTGCCTTGGCTATTCATTCATTCATTCATTCATTCATTCAGCAAGTATTTATTGTGTGGTTACTATGTATCAGGTCCTATGAAATGAAGTCTAGCAGCAACAGTGATAAAAGGACAAGGTTACTGAATCCAAATACTTTGTCATCTAGAGAGGCCACAGACCTGTAAATGAGGACTCAGACTTCACTTGAATAGTGGATACTACATACAGTGGAGGACAATTATGGAAGAGAGAAGCTAAGACCCTGGGGTAGCTGGTGAGGTTGGGAAGCATTAGAAGGTGTTTACAGAAGGATTACTGGTTAGGCTGTAAAATGGAAGGATGTGACAGTCGGGAGAAGGTTTTTCCTCAGAGGACACAGGACCTAATAAAGATGTGGATGTGTGAAAGAACATATTTCCTGACCTCTGGGTAATGCAATATGACCAAAATGTAAGGTGTTGGTGAAAAAAACTGGTGAGAAATGGGGCCTGACACATAGGCCTAAATGTTCATAAATCTGGTGATGGAGAAATTAAAGAATCTTTAACAAGGTTGTACATTATCATATTTATTCATTAGAAAGATTATTCTGTATCAGTGCAGTGAATAGGTTAAGCTGTAGTAAGTCTAAAAGCAAAATGGAAGTAATTCCACATGCTTATTTAGCAAACAGGAATTTATAACTACTAGTTATTGATGTAAAAATTACTCTGAAAACTCTAATGCTCTCTGAATCTCTAAAAATTATGTAATCTACTCATTGAGTATATGTGTGCTTCATTTAAATATTCCCCCATTATAGAATTTAACTGTAGAAAAGTTTCTTTCAAGTAGGTATCACTTAGATGACAGTGGGAAGTAGATGTCACATCTCTGTGGGTTCTGTTTCCCAGTCGCCCTTTGTCTTGCCCTGTCCTTTTCACTATTAGTGTCTTTAACATCTCATCCTCCCAAGTGAGCATCCTCCCATGCCCATCACAACTCCCACCATGCTGGAAAGCTTAGGTCCTTGATCCTTTTATTGAAATGTCCCATAAAAACGTCTTATCTAAAAGCACGCTGTAAAGACAGTCCCTGTTGGAGAATCCTTCTCAGGAGATACATTTACACTCTGTCCTACAGAGGAGGCTCCTGCCTTTATAGGAGGGGTAGTAAGAATTTTAGGACCAAGAAGAAGCTTAGGTCTATCCCCTTTGTACCTTTATTCAATAAGTATTAAATGTGTTAGTGGTTACCATAGGGACAGGATGAATCAAACCTAGATTCTGCTATTAGGGTGTTAACTGTGTAGCCAGGAGAGACTATGATAAAGAATTTTCAAATCCAAGATAGAGATTAAAATCACCAAAGTGAATACAGATAAAAGCGGTGTGGGAAGCCAGAAAGAAATGTCTCAATTTATCATTTTACACGTTGAAATTAAACAGCCTGCTTAATAGGAAATTGCAAAAATTTTTCCCATTTTAAAGGCTCTTTTATGTTAATTTGAATTTAATTTTCATGCCACTTTAGATATAATGTATTTGTCTTTCAGAGTTTTTGTTTTAGGTATTTTTTTAACAGTTTAACTGGGAAATTTAAATGTATCTTTAGAAGTTACATTATCAGGATGAAGTAACTGTCCAGAAGAGAAGAGTGAAATTTTATAATCTTGTTTGATTTGATTGTCAGTGGAGGAATCAGACATCATTCATCTGGAGAAATGCTATTGGTTGCTGAAGGCTCAATCGCGAACTGGATGATTTGATTTAGAGACATTTGGCCCATTGGTTTCACCACCAATTCGTCCATCTCTGAGTGAAGGTGGGAATCCTTCTATTTTCTACAAATGTTCTTCGCTAAACACGTGAGCCCTGTTCTACCTTTGGAGCCTTGCATATGTCGGTTTACCTTTCTGCACCTGAATATTCTCATATATAAACTCAATTTGACCAAGACAGTTGTTATGAAACTGCTCCAGTGTGGTGCCTCAGCGTCTGGTGCAGGGGTCAGGGTAATGGACATTGAATAGGCAAAGCTCTAGCTTCCACGCATGACCCCACCTCTTCCTCAGCTGAGGAGTCTCTACTGTATTTCTTTTATATAGAAGAAGTTTCCACTGCTGTATCCTTCCCCCACCCTTAAAAAATTAGGAAACCACTGGACTTGACCATCTCTAAGGTCCCCACTTAGCTCTGATCTTTTCACTGCTATATATATATGTTTTTCAAATGAGGTTTACAAAGAGTAGTTGTGGGTGATAATCACAAAAACTGTATTTGAAATCTGAAAGCTTGGGTTCTGCTTCTGATTCAGACCTTTTTAAAAAAAACCTATTATTTTTAGCAAGTCAGTTAACTACTTCTTAGCTTCAATTTTCTGCTCTTTGAGGGCACAGAATTAGATTCTTGAAATAATCTGTATTCTTCAGATTTCTAGTATGTTTTAGAAATACTTGTTAGGGGAGCTAGAACAGACAGGGCTTCTTCAGAAGTGCAGTTGTGTTTTTACCTTTTTAGAATTGGAGATTGAGAAATCATTTCATTTGAAAACAAAATGATTCCATTTATTTTTTATGAAAAGTTTAAAAACCACAGGATTAGATTATAAATTGCCCTTTATTTGTGAAATTTAATATATTTATACAGATTAAGTGGTACAATGAAGACTGCAGTACAGAATTTCTTTCTCTTATAGTGTGTTTTCTTTGCTTCATGAAGGAGCTGTATGAAGCTTGTTAATAACACAGTATATGTTTGATAAAGTTCAACTTTTCTTCTTTTTTCCTTTTTCTTCTTAATCTCTCCAAATTAGGATAATTGTGGTCTCTGACTTTTTTCCAGGTAAAATTTTAAAACATATTTTTTTCTTTTTTAAATACTACAATCATTTTTGACTTTTGGAACTAATATAAGATAGAGACAGGTAGGCAGACAAAACCAAACACTGAATGGTAGTATTTTCTTCTAGGAAGTTAAATTTTGGTTATAATTATGCCAGGAAAAACAAAACAAAAAAAAACTTCATAAGACAGTGGAAACTACTGTTAACTTAAAAATTAAGTCAGTTTATGGGAGTCATGCCTCCTTTCATAAGCATGCCATTATTAACAGGAGCTTTGTTGGCTGTGATTTATTGTGTGTTTTCCTATTTTACAGGTTTATTTAATGCCTTTGGTGAAAATCATGACAGCCTCATAGATTTTAAGGAGATATTCTGTGGGTTAATAGCCTGTTGCAGAGGGCCTCTGGCTGAAAGACGGAAATGTAAGTGTGTTAAACATCACAAAATTTGGAAACTATACAGGAAAAAAAATCAGCATTCATTCATGTAAAAAACCATTTGATTAAGGCTTGAATTAATCACTTTGACAAATAGCAGTCTCTTCCTGAGATTTTACTGAGGTCAGTGTGAAGATTCAATCATCTATTCTTTTTTACTGTGGAGTAATTTAGGATCTTTGTTATTAATAATGGTTGATTTTCCAGATGAATGTATAATTCATGATAAGTGAACTACGTCAGTCATGATGTGTTTGAAAATGTTAAGCATATAGAAAATATTTTTTAGTAGTCTATATAGAAAATTTGTCTTGCTTAACTTGAATTCCAGCTTATTTTCTATCACTTGTGTGTACTGATATTTTATTAGCAAAATTAAACTTACGATAAAACATTTTTATTAAATACTAAAATTGTCTTTTAAACCTAGCTAAAATGTTATAGTGTAATTTATAAGCATATTATAGTAATAAATCTTAACCGTATTTGGGAAAATGCAGCAGTTTACATTTAATTGGAACCTAATTCTTATATATTAACTAGGATCATTATTTCTGTATCTTTCTAAAATAGAACTTCACAAATACTGCATATTTTGGGTATGATACTTAATATTTTCATATTCTTTAGTAATGTTGTACTGTGATGCACTCAGTTAATTTAATAGTATAATTATTACAGGAGTGTTTGAAGTAGATAATTATTTAATCTTAAAAATTTAGATTTCTTTTTTCTTCCCTGATAGTATACAATTACTCTAACCTGGCTTTGTGATAGATTATTTGTTCACATTAAAGTTCTGATATTAAAGAGGCTGAAGTCTTTGTTTCTCAATTGAGGTTAATTATTGCCTTAATTTTTTTTTATTTATTTTTTCCTGTGTACTAGTGGAAGTTGACCAACTAGACTAACTAGTAATTTTGCTGATATTGATGTTAACTAGCAAAGTGCTGATATTTTGGATTCTTAGCTTGTTGTATATAAACTTCATTGAAGATTTGAAATGGTTCTTTGGCAAAAATATTGGGTGCATGTTAACTACATTGGAGAGCCTCTTTATAGAGTCATCCCTCATTATCTGCTGAGGATTGGTTCTGAGACCCCCTCAGATACCAAATCCATGGATGCTCAAGTCCTTATGTAAAGTGACATAGTATTTGCATATAACATATGCACATCCTCCTGTATACTTTAAATCATCTGTAGGTTACTTATAATACCTAATACAATGTAATTAATTGTAAATATAATGTAAATGATATGTAAATAGTTGTCAGTGCATAGCAAATTCAAGTTTTGCTTTTGAGAAGTTTCTGGGAAAATTTTTTTTTTTTGATCTGTGGTTGTTTGTAACAGGTACAGAGGGCTAACTGTACCAGCTTTTTGTTGATTCTTAAAGTAGATGGAATATTTTCAGCATTATAAGAATCAACTCTGATCAGTTTTAAATATTATAAATTAATTTAAAGGCTTGAATTACCTTCTTAAAATCTGTGAGATATTGTAGAGTAACTTGGCCCTTCTTTTTCAGTTTGCAAGAAATTTAACTTTAGATTTAGGTGAAGGATAGTGTTCTCTAACCTGACTAATGACATAAGGAGAGAGACTTGGGAAGTGTATAGGACTTCCTACAAGTTCAAAGGACTTTAATGACACAATCTCCTCCCAATAATAACTTAATCCGGAATGTAGTTGTTTGAGGAACCAAGTAATTTTACTAGGGCAGCTTCTAATAAAATGCATTATACGTCAGAATATTAAAGTGATTTTCCTCTGTATGAGTCTTTTCTTTAGTTTGCTTCAAGGTATTTGACGTTGACGGTGATGGAGTTCTTTCTAAGGTTGAACTGAGAGACATGTGGTTGCACATTTAGAGGTCTGGATGGACAACAGCACCGATGATATCCTGGTAAAGTCTGATTGTATACATTTTCTTGCATCTAAACTTTCAACAGGAACATAGAGTGAAGAATTTTTCAAAAGAGGTTGAGAAAAAGATTTCTTACTACTTCTAGTTGCTATATTATGCTATTCAAAATATTCATAGCCAAAGATGCAAAATTGGGAAGAGAATTTGCCTTAGAAAATTTAATAAACTAAATGTATTATGTTAAAAAAATGAAACCACAGGAAAATTCTCATAAATTTTTAAGGCAAACAAGCAATCTATTTCTGGTAATTAAAAAATATATATATACTTGACCAAAAATATTTTATAGTTTGGCTACTGGTGAATAAAAATAATACCTGCTGTTTCCTAACTACTAATTTGGGTGTCTGTTTTTAAAGGAATTACATGTGGATCTATCCAACATTGTAGAAGACACATTGAATGTGCATGACACCACAAAGGTGAGTCTAGCAGAGACTAATTTATTCTTTTCTAAAAATATGTTATATTCTGAATTGGCATATATACCTTACATATACATACTTGAATCTTTTCTACATCATCCCTGCTAAATGCTTATTTGGACTTGTGGTTACAATGCCTCCAAGTTGTCTCAAAGGAAAGCCCATTCCATCTTTAAACAACTCCATTAAGTGTTATTTACATAAAAACATTTACTGTATTTTATAAGCTAGCCACTTAATAAAAATTAAGTAGACACAGCCCTTGCCGTCTGTATTTTATAATCTTTACTTCTCCCGTTTTAATACATTATGGTAAGAATAATTAAACTGTAAATTAGTATGTATTTATGCATGATTGTGCATGTGTGTAGAAGAATTTGTTAATCTGTAATTTGCTCACAAAATCACTCAACTTGGAAAGCAAGCTTCGTATTATAAAAATTACCTTACTCAATTCAGATTCTGCCAAAGGTATGTTTTTAGGTAACCCTACAACTACAGATGCTGAATTATTAATCTTTCCCCAAATCACATTTAAATTGAAATCATAAGAAATTTTTACTGTTGGCTTTGCAGCTATCAGTGACTGTCTAGAAGTGGTCAGAATTTGTTTTCATCCAGTGGTCTTAGTGTCAGGAAGAGCTCCTTTTATTGCTTACCATTTAAATAAGAGTTGGAAAACTCCCAAGTGGAGCTTTTCTAGTGCCATATGACAGCAATCAGAACATGCAGGAATAATCTTGAAGGTTTGATTTGTAACATTGTTTTTACCTGGCTCTTTACTGCCCCCTCTTGATGTTAGAAAATACTCTATTGCAGAATACCGTGGTTAGTAGGGCAAAAGGAAATGAAATAAAGCCCAATCACTTGAGGCTATGAAAGATTCTGTAAGATTTTATGTTTTAAAGAGTTTGAGTGTTAACTCTGCTATCCTTTTAGAATATTGATAATGTGCTACTCATAAAGCACTATTTTGATGATAAAATGTTTTCCTCTGTCTTTGGGCCAGCAAGCAAGTTCTTGGAGGAGTTATTTAAAACCCCTGTTTCAACAATGTGAATCCCAGTCTTGTACATCTATTTTGTTTTAATGAAAGACAAAAAATATATAAATAGTCCAGTCATACAGAACACAAATAAACTATATATGGAAACATTTTTGTTCTACTAATACAAAAAATACAGTTTAATCAAATTTACAGTATTCTTTATGTGTATTAAAGAAATGGGGTGTTTTATAGTGATGCCCAATGATAAAGTTTTATGAAAGTAATACACATACATTTCTGGAAATATTGCAAATTGCTGCATTTTGGGTGGCAGTATGACTTTAAAATAGTTAATGACATGAATACTTCTGTACTTTTTTACTTGTAATATCAGTCCTAAGAATTTGTCCTTTCAAAGACCATCATTTTTTATGTATGAAATATGTCAAAGTGAAGAGTTACTGTGTGAGGGTACTAAATTGCAGATAATATTTAAGATTTTTTTCCCCTTAGTTTTGATGTTACTTGTTTTTAAATGACAGGGGATAAAATACCCACAGGAGTCAGAATCTTGGAAGCAGAGCTTGAGAGTCTTCAAAGCCGTGTAATTTAAACCTGTGAATTTCTGTAATCTAACTCAGTATAGGCAGTTTAAAAATAAATCTCAGAAATTGTTTAAAAATGGCAAGTTTTATTTCTTTTATAATAATCACTTTGTATCTTTTAAAACAACAGGTGGTCAAGAATAACAAGACAGAAACCCCAGAGTTGGAATTATTTCCTCAGTATCTTCTCTTCCTGTGACAGCAGCCTGCCGCTTGGACACAGCAGTCTAACATCTGGATGAATATGGGTATGATGTTCCTGAGAATGTTTCCTCAACATTTACCAAGAGGTAACTTAAGAATGCAGCAAGGATACCATGTGTTTCCTTTAAAAAATAAAAAACAAAAGCCTCAAATTCTGGTGCTCAAAATCTGCTGCCACTGTACTAGTAACATATTTCCATCTATTTTCATATGGAATCAATAAATCACTGTGGGGCTTAGATCTGTGGGCATGCACAAGACTAGATGGGATAGAGGTAAAATCTCAGCAGCCCACTGAGAATGGTCCCGTTTTGGTTTGTGAACATACAAAGATAATGAGTAGAAGTAAATTATACATACTTTGTTTCCTTGAGAATAAGCCATTATAAGTTATGTGCTTGACCTAAATTACAGTCTGCCAGTCAATGACTACTCATCTCCACTCAGATTTCTAAGAAGTAGTTTCCTGGGCAGTATCCTCTTTTTTTTTTTTTTTTTTTTAAGCAAAGCATGATATATTCCTCATGCTAGGTCCAAGGTGCCTTTAAAAAGACAGATAATACAAAACAAAGAATATATTTTTGAAAATGACACATTTCCTCTGAAAAACATCACACCTATCAAAATGACATATAAGTAAGTTCTCATTTTATGTATTACATGCAAAAATCTCCCTTTTGTTTCTCTGAAGTTAAATTTTATTGATGGCAGGACTTGCTCAATGCTTTTGCCTTGCAAATATTTGAAGTAGTTTTGAGGTCATCCATTTACACAAAAACTTCATGTTACTAGTGCCAGAATGTCATTATAATATAATAGTATGCAAGAACTACCTATGGACCCAAACCACCCCTGTAAGTGGAATCCTTCCTTTGAAATTTAATAGGGTTTGTTTTATGTCTTAAAGATTATGTTCAGATATTATATGGAGACTCTTTACACTGTTTGGTAAGAGTTACAGGAGAGCAGTAGACTCGGCCTAGCTAAATTTTGTTTTCAGTGAACATATCAAAATCACAGAACAGAGAAGTAAGAATCTCTAAGAAACACTCTTGATTTAATTTTCCATTGAATAATAGCTTTACATTGCTTTCATGTACCCATAGCACATATCTTTTAAAATTCTCTTTGAAAGGTAACATGAGAGGCAAGATGTGTTGTTGCACTTTCAGTTAAGTATCCTTTGTAACTCTTGCTGAGCCTAAATTTTTGCTGCTTCTGTAAATTCCACTAGATTTGTTGGTGCTATTCAGATGTACAAAATTATGTATAATAAGTGGCTGCCTGCTTAATGAGCGATGCTACAAAAACTGTCTAGAATTCAAATACATTTCTTATGTGGCTTAGGACAATAGAAATTGGACACTACACTTGCAAATGCTTCTGAATCTTAGAACTGGGTCATTACTAGGTTACTGACTTCAAAGATCATCCTGCTCACTGCACAACAGGCCAGTAAATCAGGAGATGAGTTGTTGGGGCAAGAAATAGCGATTTTATTTGGAAAGCCAGCAGACTGAGATGGCAGACTAAGGTTTTGCAGAATCATCCTGCTCCAGTCAGAATATAGGCTCCTTTTATACAAAAAAAAAAAAAGGAGGGGGTATGGTTGGTTGTTGCAAACTTCTTGCTGTAGGAATTCTTTGTTCTTGCAGCTGTCCACGTGGGTCAGGTCATGGTGTCCCTGTAAACCTCCAACAAAACAGAGATTATTTTCTATTCTGCAACTTATCTTTATGTGCGGAAGTGTTAATATCCTTAAAGGTCAGAGCCTTAAGAAAGGCTCTCCTATTTACCAGACAGGCTAAGGGCAACATTGTTTTACAAAAGGTGCAGAGATAGGAAGAATAAGCCTAGAAAACAGGGCACAGTGGTTAAAGCTAAAGGAACAGATGCAATATAGAGTCAGATTTGTTTTCCATTACAATTATGCTACAAATTTGTTTTTAATTTGAAATTTTATTTCTTACTAATTCATTGTGAAATCAATCATTAATCATTTTGAAGTTTATAAAAAATATGCTTTCTTGTTGTAATCTTATAACTAATCCTCTGATATATAATTGGAGAAATTTGCTCCCTTCAGGAATTATCTTCTGCTTGCTAATAGTAAATGACTTGTTTTGCTAGATGTTTAAAAATTGATCATAGTTGCATTTTGTTCTCCATAATGTAGTTTTCATCTTTCTCATTACTCTTATTTATCAACTGTTTACTAGGCTGTTTTATTCCTTTTGAAGTGACAGGTATACAAACCTTGCCACAGTTACATTGACTTAAACATAGCCTTTTCAACCGACAAGGCTGCAAAAGTCATTGTTAGATGATTTTTCAGCCAGTTTTCAGTGAGTTAATTCTTTTTGGAAGCTCTGAAAAAGCAGATGATGCCAATACTTCATTTTTATTTTTTAGTAGGTGAAGACTCAAAGCACATTTAATGGGAGGAAAAAAGCTAAGTCACCATTAAATAGGTGGGAAATTATCTAGAGTGTATAATTGTACCCTAGATGTGTTATATTGATATGTTACATGTGCTTTTGTTTTGGGTTGCTCAGTAAACTATAACCTTCCATAGGTGGAGATGACCATTTTAAGCTACAGCTTTTGTCTCTAGATGTTGGCTGAAACCAAGGTTTAGCAGATTTTCTTAGCAACCTACTTTTGCTTTCCATAATCTGTTGTCATTTCTTCTCCCTTCTCTTTTGAAGGATGTGGTTAGACTTTATATATTCTTCCTTTAGTCTTTACTCATTCCCCATGTTGCCACTCTTTGTTTCCACCTTGAGCCCTTTGAGAGCTCAAGGTCATCTGCTGTCCTTTTATTGGGTGAGCAGGCCATGATTCCCCCAACACACACTACCTTTTATTACGGCTTTTTTTTTTTTTTTTTTTTTTGGTCATGGGAAGCCTTTTGGCTTCATTTTAAAGGTCTATTTGGCCTTTAGAGTCTATGCCAACTTCAAATTTTAGTAAAAATTTCCTGTGTTACCTGTGTTAATTGTACCAGTGTGCCAGGTAATTGGGCCACTTAATGAGAGTGATGGGATTAATAATTCAAAGACAGTTTAAGAAAGCAGATCAGGTAAATCCAATTATCTATCTGAAATTCAAGTCCAGTCCCATTTTAGCTCCCCCATTCTTACACTGAGTTGTGGCTTTGCTGTTGAGTGTGACCCAGCTGAGGGCAGCCAGGACACCAATGTCCACTGACATTTGCCACTTTTCAGGGGATCCAAATACTGCCTTTTGTTTTTGGGCCGTTGTTTCATTGTTCTCCCTTTCAAAGTCTCACTCTTAAGACAATTGAGCCGCTTAACCTTCATTCTAAAGTTTTTAAAGTCTCTTTATAAAACTATTAAACCTGTAATTCTCATTTCCCATCATTATTTACTTAAGTGGCCTGGCCTCCATTACTGAGAGGGGTGCTGTCATACTCACATCTGCCCTTTTCGTTATGTGGTCACTGTGACAATAGGAAATGTCCCCTCTCCAAGTGCACTGTCAAAGCAGGTCTTAGCCTGTACAGGCTGCGTTAGTCAAATGCAGACCATCAAGGAAAGTCTTGAATATCTGTCTCAGAGGCTGTGCATCATAGAGGAGGGCATGCACCTGTGGCTTACAGCAGTGAGGTGAGAGGACCTCAGGGTTCTGAAAAGACCTGAGTGTCAAAGCCATGTTTCATGTGTCTGGGGTTTTTGTCTTCAGTAATTATGCTGAAAGCCATATCTAGGATCTCAGTGGAAACTTAAACTTTTAAAGTACTGTATGCACAGTTAGATATTTGTCACCTGAAATTTATTATAAAGTAACAGCAAATATCTTTTTTTAATAGAGTTTATTTTGGATTTATTTTAAAATAACATACACATGTTAAAAAAAATTTAAGCAATGCAAAAGTATATAGTGAAAATTCTGCCTTCCCATCTTTTGACCCCTATCTTCCATTCTCTTCAGAGGTAGTGCTGTCAGTTGCTTATATTCTTTCTGACACATGCAGTAGGTTTTCATTGCATTGTGAATTTGGATTATACATAGTTTTAACCAATTCTCTAGTCCCTAGTTCTTTCTCTCCTGTACCCTCCTTTGGTCACCGTAGAGAGGTAGTGTCGTGAGTTAAGAGCGCAGCTGCTGGAGCCATGCTGCCAAGAATCAAATCCTGGCTCTGACATCTGTTAGTTGAATAACCAAAGGCAAGTCACTTAACTCTCTTGTCACAGTTTTCTTATGAGTAAATGAGAAAAATAATAGTTTCTCCCTTAGGGTCATTTTAAGATTTAAATGAATTAACTTTGTGAGTGCCTTAGACAGGGTGAGCATCAACAAAAATGTATAGTTCTATTTGACATTTGGTTTTAATTTTCAGTTCTTAGTAAGCAGTCAAGTTCCATCTTGATCACAAGCACACTTACTGAATTTCATACTACATACTAAAACAATTTTTCTGTAAGCTCTTAAGAAAAATCTAAATCTCAATGAATTTTGGTTTGATATGTGTTAAGTCTTTTCTGATCTCCCCATAATCCTACATAACTGTTTTAGAGACATAAAGTTTATGTTTACAAAGTATACATATTCTTTCCATCATTTTACCATCAGAATTACAAGTATTTCTGAATAACAATAATATGCTAAATATGTCACATGAGTTATATAACTACAAGGATATTTTTAGTTGTCATTCATTTTTATATCTGCATTTGTTTCAAGATTAGTAGTTAAATTAACAAACCATTTCCTCCTCCATATACAGAATTGCCTCACTCTTTTGAATGATGCGGATCGTAGATTGGAATATCTGAAAATCCAGGATGAGCAGCACCTGGTAATTGAAGGTACAATTGAAGGGGAAGAATTTAAAGGTTTAGTTACTCACTGATAATCCATTTTATAATTTTTCCAATTATTATTAGATCATTATATTCTTCATGGTAATGAAAACCATGAAACCTTTATGTGATCCTATTGTAATACTATTTAAATTGCTTGAAAAGATAAATATGTCTACATTGACTGGCTGGCAATGGTGGGAACAGGAGTTAAAGACAGGTGAATTCATTTATAAATTCACAAAGCTTTTTAAAAATTTCAAGCTGCCTCTAAGTTAAAGAGACTAGCAAGGAGGGTATAGCTCAGTGATAGAGCACATGCACACACACCCCTACCCCTAACCTTCCCCCACAAAAAATAAGGAGAGTAAATTTGTTGCATAGTTAATGGTGCAGGCTTTCATTAATCAACACTGATCACTCACCAACAGAACTTAACTTGTATAAGCACAGATTTACACACTGGCATGCACATGTCACTGAAAACCTGGTGTGTCTTTTCTTATCATGATTCATGAAATACTGCTAACAGCCTTTGTATTAAAATGAATAATTACTCTGGCATGTGTCACAAGGTAAGAAAAAATTGTAATAGTTCTAATGTACTAAATTTAAGAGCTTTAATTAGTCCTATAGATGGTTGAGTATAAATTTTTAAAATATTTTCAGAAAAATTTAATGGAGGTACTAGGGGTTGAACTCAGGACCTGCATGCTAAGCATGCGCTCTACCACTGAGCTGTACCCTCCATCATTTAAGTATTTTACTTAAGGTATGTAACTGATGTATTAGCTTACTAATTAATTCTTATCAATGACTATAAAGTCTCCAGTATAAACAATTGAAATGGTTTCAGAGTCAGTTACTAAAATTAACTTGTTTTTTTCTCTAGTTTCTGGTTTAGAAATAAGAACTTTGTTTTTAAAAGTAATTGAGTGGATGTGATTTGAATGGATAAGAAATTAACACTTTGCTATCTCTGTCTTTTGAGTTTGAAATAAAGATATGAGTTGGCCTGAGGAAATGTCCTTTATAGCAAACAGTAGTAAAATAGATAGACACAAGGGTAAGTCTCCAGTGTATTCTTTTTAAAGAAATTATCTTAAAGTCATTCTTTTATTTTTTTTTTCCTTTTCTCACTATTGAGGTGTTAACAACTTGTGGCTTTCTGGATCAAATGTGATTAGGCCTCCTCTTTTCTTTTTCCTGAAGCATCAAATTTCTTTTTAACCTTGCAACAAAATAAGTATACATTTTTTTAAAGATACAATACTAGAAGAGAATTGTTTGAATTTTACAAAACTGTTATAACAGCTAGAATCATTGCTGCTTTTTGATTACAAATAAGCATAGATATTATGACTGCCAATGATGCTCCATGAAAAACATCTACTTTAGCCTTGCAAGACCAGATAGAGAAATGTTAGCTCCATTTAGCTGATTGGAAGAGTTATAAAAATCATTGCACTGAATACAGCTAACTGGTTTAAAACATTTAGCTACAAGTAGCATCAGTTCTCATATTGTTTGTTCCAGTTCTGAAAGAAAAGGGAGCCAAGGGTCTGAGTAACCTGGGAAACACATGCTTCATGGATTCAAGCATCCAGTGTATTAGTTCATACAGCCACTGACACAGTATTTTCTCTCAGGGAGACGTCTTTATGAACTCAACAGGTAATTTTCTTGAGTCATTGACTTCTCAACTGTTGCAACTTTGTTATAAACCCAATATTACCTAAATCTCCTCTTTCTTCACCCTGGGAGAGAAAAGTCTTAATCTTATTGGCTCTATTTAGCATGAAGTAAGGACCAAGAGTTATTACTCTCATTTTGAAAAGATATTTTGATGTGAGAAAACAGATGCTAGGTATTTTTCTGCCCATGTGATTGTAATTTAAAAATCTTTGGCAACAAATTTTCTTCTCAAACTTCTAGGACAAATCCCATTGGTATGAAGGGGCATATGGCTAAATGCTATGGGGATTTAATACAGGAGCTTTGGAGTGGAACTCAAAAGAATGTCACCCCGTGAAAGCTTCAGATGAGCATGTTAAAGTAATATAAAGGTATTTAAGTCCTAGATGGTTAAGTAATTATTTTATGTTTTTTATAGTTCACTTTTTAGTTTTAACTGAATGTTTTTGGGTCCTTCACAAGGCATAAACTGGATGCCAGATAATTTTACTTGTTCACATATATGCAAAATACTGCTACAGATGTAGTGGGTAGGAAAAGATCAAAAGTACAGTCTAAATTTAGAATGCCATTGACTTTACTAATTTGTCAAGTGTCTTGTATATACAGGAAACCTTCCTTTCTTAGTCCTTCACTATTACAGTGTTCTAACTGTAAGGTAGACCTCTGAGTCTAATTAATGATTCTCAATCCATTTTCAACATTACTAAGATAATTTTATCTATAGGGTAAAATGTAGCAGAAAGAAAGAATGTAATTAATGGATAGAAATTTGACATCAGTATCATATATGGTGACTTTTAGTGAAATTAGCATTATTCTTTATCTTTAAAAGCAAGACAAAAGCTTTTTGGGTCAAAAATTAATAATCATAATAGGTTAAAATTGGTTACTTACAACTTACCAGCCACTATTCTAATTACTTTATGTGTATTAACTATTTTAATCTTCTAAATGACCCTATAATATAAAGTAGTGATATTATCTTCACCATGTGGCTCAGGAAGCAGGCTTTTAGCAGTTTAAATAGCTTGTCCAAAGCTACAAGCTAGTATAAGTCCTCACAGGTAAACACAAGGCTATCTTGCCTCTAATAATAAAAGTTAGGATGCAACAAGACCAGAAAAGCTAACTGTAAAAGAAATACTATAAGGGAATCTTTCGGTGTGAGAAAATGCTATTTTAATATTTCTGTCTTAAGTAGCATCTGTGTACCTAAAGAATTGTTTGCTCACATGATACTAAACTGGAACCCAGTATTGGCCATGATACTTTTTAGGAGGAGAAGAGGGGTCATCTGAGATTAAGATTAGAAAGATTTCATGATTATCCAAAATATGTTTGCTGAAATAGACACAGACTAAATACTATACTATTTACCTTCTTCTAATGCTTGGATTGAATTATGGGCATGTTCATTCTAAATTTTATAGATACACAGATATATACATATATAGAGAGAGATATAGAGATAGCAAGTAATGAGTTTGATTCCTCTTATATTTATAATGGACCATAGCAACATATGCTCCCCGATTTAATGGGTTCCAGCAACAGGACTCCCAGGAACTTCTGGCTTTTCTCTTGGGTGGTCTTCATGAAGATCTCATCTGAGTGCATGAGAAACCATATGTGGAGCTGAAGGGCAGTGATGGCCAACCAGACTGGGGTGTAGCTGCAGAGGTTTGTCAGTATGGAAGAAAAGTTAATTGTTTTCTGGGAAAAAGGCCATTTATGGTCAGTAGTAATCAGGTTTCTGGATGGTAAACAACAGGGAAAGAGAACTGATGACCTGCAGCTCACTGGGATGTAGTGTTGGCTGTTCACATGGAGCAGATATCTGCATGCACATTCAGTACATTCCAAGTTCTAAGTAAGTGACCTTATCATTTACAAACTTGGTTTGTAAAACTCTCTGTAATGCATCCATTTTAAAAAGAACATACTTTATTCACATGATGTAAAAATATAGTATGACCAATTTTATTAGAAACAATATGAAATTTTATAAACAGTTTATACGCAATATTGGCAAAGTAAGCTGACAACCCATATCATTAGATTTCATCCTTTTCAAGGAAGGGATGAAAATTGTCACAAAGAACCACTTCAAAAATGTAATTTTTCTCTCATTGTATTTTAACTTTGTAGTTTTTAATAAAAAACCTTTATGTCAGGAAAATACAAACTCCTTAGGAGTTACTATTACTTTTCTTGTACATCTTCTGAGGAGCTGGGCAGGCTACTTTTTTCCTGACTGTGAAATGTTAATTAAATGCCAGTTTGAAATGTTCCATGGAAAATCATGGCCAAAACTTAGCAATATGTCTCGTCTTTATATATTTTTTAAAAATCATGATTTTCTTCCATCTTGTCTAGTTAAAATCTTATTATGAGGACAGACCAGTAACCTAGATCTCTCTTGCTGTCCTGCCTCCTATTTCTAGTAATAAACTAGGAAACCCAGGCACTATGTAAAAGCTCAGGCCCATCAGAAATGTATGACACATTAATACACTTTCCCCCTTCTTCCTGCAGTGTTTATTGCCTTGGATGATGAAACAGTCACCTGTCAGCTGCCTCTGTGTGAAGATCTGAGATGTCTGCTGTCTGGTCCTGATCATCCTTATGCTGCCAACAATCCAAGATCTAAGTATTTTCTTGCCTGGGGAGCTGAGGCATTCACTTCCGGTCAGCATTACTAGGAGGTGGCAGGCTGTGATAACTTGATAATTGGGGTTTGTAATGATTCTCGGACAAGGAAGAATGACATGGTGGTTGACTTGGAGGGAATTTTTCTCCTTTTTTGTATCAAAGAGATCAGTGCTGTCTCTTTACCTCCTCCCCACCATTACCTCAGTATTTACCTCAATATGTCAAAAGGCCTCTCAGCCACATAGGGGTGCTCCTAGATTATGAAGGTGGTGTGGTGAGCTTTGTCAGTGTGGCCAGCAGTTCCCTCATTTGTAGTTTTCTCATGCTCATCTCCTCTGAAGCCTTTTCTTTGCTCGAGACACCCATGATCAGGGGCAAGTGAGAAATCTGACCACAGGCATCAGGAATGTCAATGACTGAGATCACTAAGTTAGTGCCTGCCTGATTTTCTTTAACTTCACCTTCCTTTGTGAAATGTATTGATTTTAAAGGGTTGATATGTTATTGTTTAAATTCCATTCTCTTTAAATAAAAATAATATCTCTTGAAACACTGTGTGATCTTTATTCTATGTCTTGGTATTTCACTTAATTTTGAGGGAGGCTGGAGGTAACAGAAGACCTGGGTGTGTTTCCCCAGCTTAATAGGTTAAGGCAAGAGCACAGGTTTCTTCTCAAGAGCAGACTTGGAATTCTCTTCTCCTTGTTGTGCATCTATAATTATGTGCATTTATAAATTATGTTCCTTCATCAAGTCTCAGTTTTAAAATCTCCTTCATGGTATTATTGTTAACCTCTGGACTAAATGAGTCCATCTTGTTGTAGGGACTCAGCACACCTTACACTTCTCTTTTTTAAAACTCAGAGCCTACTATTGGCCTTTCCATGTAGTTGACTTATTAGAAGAAGGTTTATGTCTACATTATGTACAGATATATTCCAAAGAAATAGCAAAGACCTGCCTGCTGGAAATATATCTTGAGTAAATTAACACATGTACCAGGTCATGAATAAAAACATGCTGTATCACTGTTAAAAAGCTCATTAAATGTAAGTGTAATCAGATGGGAAAAGGGGGGATACTATGTAACAGAAATGTGAATTAGGCCACTGCCATGTGATCCCCATCTACCTACGATCCGGCAACATCTCTTCTGGGTATTTGAGAAACCACCACCAACTAGGAAAGGTACATGCACCCTAATGTTCACTGCAGTATGATTTCCTGTGCCCCTTTATCCAAAGTTAGGTGGGTATTTTTCCCTGTCCTGTGTTGCAGAGATATGTATTGAAGAACTCTGTGCAGAAATTGCTGGACAAAGCTACCTATGTTCATAAGATTAAATTCACATACTTCTTCAGGTGTGTGGGCTAATTCTCCCCAGGCAGTAGGCAAGAAAGGCCAGGACCTCTGAAAGGCGGACATAGAGCAGACTTGAGAAGAAAAGCAATACCAGCCATGGGGATTCAGAGACGCAGGTCCGAATCAGGCTTCCACACATCACCACTCCACCTGCGACAAAATCATCAGTTTACGTGGGTTTTTTTGCAAAAGTACAATTATAAGTGTATTTTTTAAATTGTATTTCCATTACATAAATACAACATGTAACCTTGTTCCATATTAGTATATATAGAGAATGTCTTTTCAGCCTCTACTAAATATTGCAATGTATGCATGTAACAGTTTCCTTGACCATTCAATTACTGACAATTTTTAGTAAGATTTTAATCTTATTTAAGAATACTTTTAGATTTATAGAACAATTGCAAAGATAGTACCAAAAGGATATACTATTCACCAAGTTTTAATTTTCTTTAATGTTATTTTCTTGCATTTTCATGGTTGGTTTATCAAACCTAAGAACCCAGATTGTACATTCTACTCTCGACCTCCAGATATTATTCATATTTCACTTGTTTTTCTATTAATGTCCTATTTCTACTCCAGAATCCAATCCATATGCCACACTGCACAATTGTCATGTCTCCTTACTATCGTTTTGATCTTTCCATGTTTTTCATGAACTTCACAGTTTTGAGATGTACTGGTCAGGTATTCTGTAACCATCCTTCAATTTTGAACTTTCTTATATTTTTATGACTGAATTGGGCTTATAAACTTTTGGGAGGAAGAGCACAGTGTTGAAGCACCCTACTCTTCACATCAAGTCATAATCCCCACATGACATCACTGGTGACATTAAACTTGATCACTTGGTCATGGACCTCTGTGCCAGATTTCTTCATTGAAAGTTCCATTTCACTTTCCCTACTTTATTCTGTGCACTCAAGTCACTAACTGCAGGCCACCCTCAAAGGAAAGTAGGTGAATACTTATGGTTTGGAATTTCTTCAATAATAAATTCAACAGAATTTTATAGGTTTACTAATAGTTAGCAGCTTTCAAAATGATTAGTAAACATCTTTTACATCCTTCTTTGTATTATATATTGGGTGGGTGATGGGCAGGAGAAGTCACCATGCTGGCCACAGGTGTTCTTACACCGAAATCTTGCTTTAAAATTCAAAAATTCATCAATTAATAAAATTAAGCACTTTCTTCATTACAGAATATATTTAAACAATACCTCAGGAAACAGATTTCCATGTTTTCAAATACACTTGTTAAACACCTTAACTGATAAAATAACCTTTGCATCCTCTTTGGTAAGTTAAAAATAAAAGTCCTTCATTTTTCACAGAACTAGAATAAATCATAAAATTTATATGGAATCACAAAAGACCTAGAATTGGCAAAGTATTACTGAAGAAAAAGAAAGAGGCTGGAGGAATAACTCTCCCAGACTTCAGAAAATACTACAGAACTGCAGTAATCAAAACAGCATGGTACTGCTACAAAAACAGACATGTAGATCAATGGAACAAAACAGAGAGCCCAGGAGTGAATCCACAGACTTGGTCAATTAATCTTTGACAAAGGAGACAAGAACATACAATGGAATTAAGACAGTTTCTTCAGCAAATGGTGCTGGGAAAACTGGACAGCAGCATATGAATCAATGAAGTTATAATAATCCCTCACACCTTACACAAAAATGAACTCAAAATGGATCAAAGACTTAAACATAAGACAAGAGGCAATAAACCTCCTAGAAGAAAACATAGGCAAAATATTATCTCACATACATTTCAGCAATGTTCTTCTAGGACAGTCTACCAAAGCAATAGAAATAAAAGCAAGAATAAATATGTGGGACCTAATTAAACTTACAAGCTTTTGAACAGCAAAGGAAACCATAAAGAAAACAAAGTGACAACTTAGGGAATGGGAGAAAATATTTGCAGAAGATGAAACCAACAAGGGCTTGATCTCAAAAATATATAAACAGCTTCTATGACTTAGTAAGAAAAAAGAAAACCCAATCCATAAATGAGCAGAAGACCTAAACAAGCATTTCTCCAATGAAGACGTACAAATGACCAATAGGCACATGAAAAAGTGCTCAATATCACTAATTGTAACAGAAGTGCAAATCAAAACTAAAATGAGGTATCACCTCACACCAGTCAGAATGGCCATCATTCAAATGTCCATGAATGATAAATGTTGGGGAGGCTGTGGAGAAAAGGGAACCCTCCTACACTGCTGGTGGGAATGCAGTTTGGTGCAGCCATTGTGGAAAACAGTATGGAGATTCCTCAAAAGACTAAAAATAGACTTACTATATGACCCAGCAATCCCACTCCTGGGCATATATCCAGAAGGAACCCTAATTCAAAAAGACACTTGCACCCCAATGTTCACAGGAGTACTATTTGCAATAGCCAAGACATGGAAACAGCCTAAATGTCCATCAACAGATGACTGGGTAAAGAAGTTGTGGTACAGATATGCAATGAAATACTATTCAGCCATAAAAATGACAACATAATGTCAGTTGCAGCAACATGGATATCCCTGGAGAATGTCACTCTAAGTGAAGTTAAGCCAGAAAAAGAAAGAAAACTACCATATATCACTCATATGTGTAATCTAAAAAAAAAGAAGACAAATAAATATAAAACAGAAACAGACATAGAATACAAATTTGTCATTGCCAGTGGGAAGGGGAGTGGGAAGGGACAGACTAAGAGTTTGAGATTTGCAGATAATGACAAGTAAATATAGAATATATAAACAAGTTTACACCGTAGAGCACAGGGAAATTTATTCAAGATCTTCTGGTAGCTCATGGTGAAAAATAATATAAAAATGAATATATGTATACTCATGTATGACTGAAAAATTGTTCTGTAGACCAGAAATTGACACAACATTGTAAACTGACTATAACTCAATAAAAAAATAACTTAAAAAGCAATCATAATTTAAATGGCATTAGAAATAAATAAAACATTTAGGAATAAATTAAATTAAGTAGATAAAATATCCATACACCTAAAATGACAAAACGGTAATGAGCAAACTGAGAAAAACAGAAACAATGTTAACAGTTTCCATGGTTATGAATTTGAAGAATAATACTGAAAAATGTCTCTACCACTAAAAGCTGTCTATAGATTCAATGCAATCTTTATCAAAACTCATATGACTTTTACACAGAAATAGCGAAAGCAATCCTAAAACTTGCATGGAACCACAAAACACCCCTAATGTCAAGTCAACCTGGTTAAGAACAAATCTAGACATATCACACTCCCTAATTTCAAATTTTATTACAAAGCTATAGTAATCAAAATGGTAGGTAATGGCGAAAAACAGAGACCAAGTCCAATGAAACAATCAGAGTTCAGAAATAAACCCATCCAAATGCAGTCAACAAATATTTCACAAGGGAGCCAAGAAGAAGTAATGGGGAAAATATAGTCTTTTCAATAAACTGCACGGGAAAAACTGGATAATGACCTACAGATGAACACAACTGGACCCTGTTCTTGCAGCACTCACAAAAGTTAACTCAAAGTGGACTGAAGGCTTAAATGTAAGACTTAAAACTGTAAAACTACTTGAAGAAAACATAAAGATAAAGCTCCTTAGTGTGGTTTTGGCAAATATCTTTTGGATATGACACCAAAGTTACAAGCAACAAAAGCAAAAATAAGCAACTGAAGCTACAGCAAACTTAAAAAAAATTCATAGCAAAATAAACAATCAGCAAATGTAGAAGCAGCTGCAGAACAGGAGAACATATACACAAACCATTTTTTCATTTTTTAACCAAAAAAACATTTTTGATAAACTATGTAAGTAACTCATAAAATACTAGCAATCAAATAAAAAATTCAAATTAAAAATGGGTTAAAGGACTTGAGTAGACTTTCTTTTCCCCAAAAAAAAAGACATACAAATCACCAACAGATATTGAAAATATACTAATCATCAGGGAAATGCAAACCCAAACCACAATGAAACAGCACATCACACCTATTAGAATGACTATTATAAAAAATAAAAAACAAATATTTGTAAGAATATGAAAAAAAGGTAACTCATGCACTTTTTGGGTGGAAATGTAAATTGGTACAGTCGAATGAAAGTAAGAGACTTAAATTGGACTCCATCTTACACTATTCACAAAAATTAACTCACAATAGATTAAAGAGTCAACTGTATGACTTGAAACCATAAAACTCCTAAAAAATCATAAAGGAAATTCTCCTTGACCTTGGTCTTGGGAATAATGATTTCTTGGATATGACTCCACAGGACAGGCAACAAAAGCAAAAGCAAGAAGAAACAAGTGGGACTAAGTCAATGTAAAAATCTTTAGCATAGGAAAAAAGTTGAAAAAATTAAAAGGCATCCCATGGAATGGGAGCAACTATTAGCGAACCATCTTTTGATGAATGGTAGTTACTCAAGTATATAAATAAATCATACAACTTAACAACCAAAAACAAATCTAAATTAAAAATACTGGCTCTGAAAAGACAAATTTTCCAAAGAAGACATACAAATGTCCAACATGAAAAGCTGTTCAATGTCATTAATCATCAGGGGAATGCAAATCAAAACCACGAGACCATCTCTCACCTGTTACAATGGATACAGTCAAAAAAGACAAGTGATTTCAAGTATTGGCAAGGATGTGGAGAAAAGAAAATTCTCGTGGATTGTTGGTAAAAATGTAAATTACCACACCCACTATGAAAAGCAGTTTGGAGGTTCTGCCAAAAATTAAAAGTAGTATCCAGCTGTCCCAGCACCATCTGTCAAAGAGACTGTCCTTTGGCCGCTGAATGTGCTTTAGTCCCATCTCAAATATCCATTGACATTTTATGCCAGTGTTTACTACTGGGTAGTCTATTCTATTCCTTTGTTAGACTATGTGTGTATTTTAATACCAGCATCATGGTGTCTCATGACTATAGCACTATGATATAGTTTTAAAGCAGAAAGTGTGATGGCTCCCAGTTTATTCCTTCTCAGGCTTGCTTTGGTATTTGGGTCTTTTGTGGTCACATCAAAAAATTTTAAGATGGACTTCTATCTTTGAAAAATATTATTGGAATATTGATAGAAATTGCACTGAACCTGTAAATGCCTTTGGGTAGTATGGACATTTTAGCATTAATTCTTCTGGTCCATTAACCATACATCTGGTCCAGTATATCTTTCTACTTGTTTTGACTTCTTCAATTTTTTCCATAAAAGTCTAATTATAGGTTTTAAAGTACAAATTTTTCACTTCCTCAGTTAAGTTTATTTTTAAGTATTTTATTGGTTTTAAGGCTATTTTGAAAGGGGAAAGTCTAGTGTCTTCAACAAATGATGTTGGTTACACTGGAAAACCACATGCAGAAAAATGAAGTTGGACAGCTATCTTCTACCACTCAGAAATATAACTTAAAATGGATTAAAGACTGAGAGGTAAGATCTGACACTACAAAACTCCTAGAGGAAAACATAGAGGAGAAGCTACTTAACACGGGCTTGGGCAATAATTTTGGGATATGACCCCAAAAACACAAGTCAGAAAAGCAAATATCAACAGGTGGGACTACATCAAACTAAAAAGCTCCTGCACAGCAAAAGTACCAATCAGCAAAATATAAAGCCTAATACAGAGTAGGGCAGAATCTCTGCAAATCATATATGGGATGAGGGGTTAATATCAAAGCATATGTGGACCTCATACAACACAATAGCAAAAAAAAAAAAAAAAGCCAAACATCCAATATAAAAAATGGGCAGTAAAATTAAATCTATATTTTTCCAAAGAAGACACCCAAATACACAAAATGTACATGAAAAGATGTGCAACATCACTAACAATTAGGTAAATGCAAATTGAAACTGGAATGAGATATCCCCTCCCTCCTGTCAGAATGATCACCACCAAGAAGACAAGAGACAAGTGCTGGCCAGGACAAGGACAAAAGAATACCCCTGTGCACTGTCGGTGGGGATGTAACCTGGATCAGCCACTATGGAAAAGCTACAGAGGTTACGCAAAACTTAAAGACAGAGCTACCATATGCTCCAGCAGTCCTCCTTCCTGCTGAGCATCTGAAGGGAGTGAAAACAGGGTATTGAAAAGAAAGCTGCACTTGCATGTTTATTATAACGTTATTCACAATAGCCAAGATACGGAAATGACTTGAGTGTACAACAATGAATGAACAGATAAAGAAGAAGAAGCATTTATACAGAATGGAATATTATTCTGCATTGAGAAAAGGAAATTCTGCCATTTGTGATATTACAGATGGACATTGAGGGCTTTATGCTTGATGAACTAGACAGAGAAAGATAAATGTAAGATATCAGGGATACATGTAAAAAAACAAACAAACTCTTAGAAACAAAGAGTAGAATGGTGTTGGGGTGGAGGAACTGTGGAGACATTAAAGGGTACAAACTTGCAACCCGAAGATAAATAGGTCATGCAGATCAAATGCACAGCACAGTGATTACAGAAAACAGAGATGTATCAATCTTCAAAGTTGCTAAGATACTATCTTGTGAATGTTCTTGTCACAAAAAATAAAGAAAATTATACTTGTGAGTCATGTGAGAGGTGTTAGTTAAAGCTGTTTGTGGTCACATTGCTGTATGTAAGTGGATCAAATCAACACACTGCAGACTGTGAAAAAAGAAAAAGTAGAACTGCATGATTTCACTTACACATGTAATCTAAAAAAGCCAAATTCACACAGAGAACAGAGTGGTGGTTGTCAGGGCCTGGGAGTCGGGAAGTGAGAAGATGCTCAAAGAGCACAAATGTCCAGGTTTAAGATGAGTGAGTTCTGGGAAATCTCATGAACAGCACGGTGACTACAGCTAACAATGCTGTATTATTTATCTGAAAGTTGCTGAGAGCAGATCTCAAAAATGCTCACCACAAAAGGGAATTAGGTGAGGTTATGGAAGCAGCCTTACTGTGAAAATCACTCACAAC
Organism: Vicugna pacos; assembly: GCF_048564905.1. NCBI lineage: Eukaryota > Metazoa > Chordata > Mammalia > Artiodactyla > Camelidae > Vicugna > Vicugna pacos. Next base: position 2,491,602 of record NW_027328726.1, on the reverse strand, counting down.
ATATACGTGTATCAAGTCACCACGTTACTTACTACTAGGGCTGTGTCCTGGGTCACTGTCTAAGAAGAATTTCACCAGAGATGTCTCTCAGGACTCAGAATTCAGGTAGTCTATTTCACTTCATGGGTGAACATATTCAAATGGCCTGTGTATAAAATAAAAATATAATGACTAATAGTTCATTGTGAATGGCTCCCAGAATGTGTTTTAAAATTTTTGTTCCCATGCTTACATTTCACACTACTGGAACAAAATCAAATATGAGCCAACACAAATGGCACATTAGAACAATGATAACAGAGTCCTGAGCACAAAGATTCAATGTTTCTTCCTGATGTTTTCTAATCAAAACTGTTTTTAAAAATATTTGAACTCAACAGTTCCTAGGTGACAGCTGAAAGTGACAAAATCAGAGAACCCAAAATGGCAGATGATCCTGTAAGTGATTATAGATGTTGCTACATTTTGTGCCAGAAGTTAATTATCTATTAGAAAGTTACATAAAAATACTTGAAGCTCAAACCCTGGAATGCTTCCCAATTTTGTTAAACTCATGTTATTACAATGTCTGTGTCCATTTAGCTGATGAGGTAGGTGAAGATAAAAAGTGATCTGTTCCTCTGTGTTTAGTACAATTAAAATAACTAACAATAATTATACAATGCTTTGAAGAAATCAGGTTAGATCTGGAATACAGATGGAGATATGAAAATACTTTTCCTTGCTCTATACATGAGTAGTAGCCCATCATGTACAAATATGTCAGATGACAAGGTACATTCATGTTTAAAAAAATGCCATCACCACAAAGGAAAGCTTTACTGATTGTACTGAAAATAAAAGGAAAAAAATAGAATTGGAAAAAAATCATGTTGACATAAAAATGCTCATGGTCACAGATACTATAGAGGAGCAACTGTGGCAGATGTATGAAGACGTGGAAGCCATCACTCCTCCACTGAATATGATTACACCAAATTGTGACTTAATCATTTCATAAACTTGACAGACAACATTTCTGCTCTATAGTTTAAAATATAACCTTTAAAATACTGTATAATGAGAAGTGTGATATTCTAATATCTGTTTTAAGAAGTGCGTTAGACACACGTAAGAATAGCCAATGGTCAGAAAGATCACATGCTATCAGCTACCACCCCATGCAAATCAATGGCATTTAGCAGATATTCATATATGTGTGCATATATAAAATGTGTATTGGTATATATGTAAATCAAGTAGAACATTATATTATAATCTAATGTAAAACTGTATCAGCAAAAGCACTGTGCTGACATGTGTCTTGGTGTAAACAGCTTACAATTTTTTATTGAGTTATCATAATGGGATAACATTGTGAACCAAGTAGAAATTGTAAAAAAGTTATCCAAAAAAAAAAAAAACTCACTACATGAAAAGATGCACAGTTACTATAAGGCCTCTTTCCTTATTTACTATCAGTGTCAGAAAGTCACTTGGAATAGGTTAGGAGAATTAAAAACTCTAACAAGACACAAGAATGCAGTCTCTGTTAAAGAAAATAAACCAAAGGAATAACCGAATGGACAATTAAGATCCTACAGATAAAAATATCAATTTTTATGAGAAATAGTCTTAAAATAAAAAATAAGGTGATTATAGTCTGTCACCTTTTGAATAAAGATATACATTAAGCTGAATACCTTCGTATTTTGCACTTATGAATAGAAAATGTATTTGCAATGAAAAAGCAGCCATTGTCCTGCCTTTTCAGTATTCTGAAGGTTTAGGTTTGAATATATTTCATCTTAAATGGTCTTAAGCACTATGCAGTGGTTGGTGTTTTTAAAATACCACTGTGTTTGGAACTTCTGAAAGTGATTCAAAAAATTTTTAATTATATTTTTGTAATAATTTGGTAGTTTCCTAGATATTATTTTTAACAAGAGTACTCACCCTGGAATGCTGCAAGGTTTTTTCAATGAGTTTATATTTACACATATTTAAGACTGTCACTAAATTTTGAGAAAATGCCAACCATGGCAGTATTTTGACTTGAAAACGAAATAAGCTGAGAAGCATATTTTAAGTATAAAATAAATGATTGCATTCCTTTAAAGACAGGAAAGTAAAAGCATAATAAACTCTGACTTCGACAAACTTAAAATATACAAGTTAACATAATGTGCTTTTACACACTTCTCTTTAACTCTTTCAGTACTTTCTCAGCCCCTTTCCCATTACACTCGCATCCCCGCTCCTGACCCGCGGTGTACACACCTCCGATCACGCGGGGGAGGGGGGACGCGGGCGGTGAGGACTAGGGGTTCGGACACCCCCGCGGCCCGGATGGACACGGACACTCACCCGCTCCCGGCGGGCGAGGAGAATAGTCGAAGCGGGCCCGCCAGCGCACCCGTACCCTCCTGCCCGGCCGGGGCCCCAGCTCCGTCAGGTCCACACACACCCCGACAGGAAGTGGGCTCAGGCCGCGGGAAACCGGTATAACCTCAGACAGCAGGCGGGGAGCGTCCTCCTCCCGCGGACACCCGGGCCGCGCGTCCCGGAGCCGCCATGGCTGCCCCAGCTCCCTCCTGAGGAAAACAAGCTCCGCCGCCAGGGAAGACGCTGGCTGCTGGCGCGGACTGCGCATGCGCACCGCTACCTAAGACACGCTGGCTTTGCGCGCCCCCTGTAGGTCCTCGAGGGCAGTGCAGGATACTCAGAACTCACAATAGAAAACATGACCCCTCCCAGCCAGGATGCTAAATCACTGGAAATCTCAGTGCCCTGGCCTCTTTGTTGATGGCACTGGTGATGTCTCATCCAGCCATGCCTGCTCTCTTGCCTGGCACATGCCTCAGTCCTTGGAATCCCGCCTGAATCAGATTCTGTTCTGGAGTAAGAACAGGTGCCCTAGAATCTCAAAATTCCTGACTTAGAAGATGATCAGGAACCTAAACTCAAATCTGGCAACTTCCTGGGGTCCTCTGAGGAGTGTGGTTTTCTCAGAACCATCTGCCGTGTCAAGAGCAGACCAAGCCTCAGGTAGCTTAGAAGGGCTATCATGTAGCCCATGCTTTGGATGGTCCTCAGTTCTGACCTGCATGATCTTGAGACACTTTTGTAACTCCTAACACTCTGTTTTCTCATACCTATAGTGATGGTTATTGACGGCTGAGTTATGCTCTTACAATGCGCAGGTGCTATTGTTCCTCAGATAACAGAATGTTTTGAAGGGATCAACTGCTTATCACTCCCCTCTAATCAAATATATTTTTAAAGCACCAGTTCCTGAGGTGCTGGCAGTTTCTGCTCTGAGCTCCAGATCCTGATCCTGTCGGTGGTCTATGGTGATGCCAGTGTGTACATGCTCTTCCTTTTGCACCGGTGTGGAAAGGAGACAGCCCATTCCCCTGCATGAGGCTGCAACATGTTGACACCCAAAGCAGGCACAATGAAGAATCAACTAGAGTCCCCAGTACCAGCTGTCCCAGGTAGAAACATCACCTTCACCACAGTGTTTCTGTGCTCCTATCAGGCCTTCACTACTCCCAGCAGATTGTGCATGAGCAGTGTGACAGGTGACTGCCTGTCCCAGCACAGCATGGTGGTGATGATCCCACCTTATCTTTTTGTCTTTGGAATGTCCCCGCACCTCTCTGAGCTTCACTTTGCTCTTCTCACAGGCAGGGTTGAACAGGCATGAACCTCACAGGGTTATGATAGGTAGTCACGGTAGCTGCTCACCCAGTGGCAGGCTCTGTCGAGAGGGCTGCTGGGAGTGCTGTGTGTCTTCACACTTGTCCTTCACTCTCTCCAATGAAAACACTCTTGGCCTTATCCTTCCCTGGCCTATGGCCTTTCTGTGTTTGCAAAAGAACATGGAAACAATCTGTTTGCAAAGAAGTTTTGAGGTTCTGTCCACCTGGTCCAGGAAATGCTGACTCTGCTACATGTGCGGGTGCGTGGGCTCTCATGGGAGGGGCTTGGGCAGGACTTCCCCTTGCAATAAGCTGCCCCACCCAGGCCTTTCCATGATCCAGACTCCTGGGACCAGGGTGCACATCCCTAGCTCCCCACTTGTCAACCATGTGCCCTGGGCAACTTTCTCAAACCCAATCCTTCTCTGTCCACCTGAGGTCAGCAGAGATGGAGGATAACAGGATGTCCTGCACAGAGTGTCTGTGCAGATTAAGTGAGATAGAACAGACAGAAGAGTGGACGGGGCCTGGTCCATTTGTTGGCAGAAGGGAGCTCACCGTGTGCAACCAGGTCCATGGGTCACCCAGTAATCTGCCCAGAGGCTTAGCCATTCCAGTACTATCACGCATCTGAAGTCCACTTAACCACAAGGGAAAGAAGCAAACACATATTCTGAGTGTAGCTGCCACAGGGAAAAGTTCATCTGAGCGGGGAGTAATACCAGAGGATGATCAGCATGGCGGAAGATGCCCCCTGGGTTTGAGCAGAGTGGAGCTGCCCTCCAGAGCCTGGGGTTAGTGAGGATGGGCTTGTAGAAATGCCCCTCTCCTTTACCCATCAATGCTGGGTCCTGCGGGTACTGAGTCCCACAATCGGTGTGCTGCTAGGGCCCTCAGCACAGAGAAAAACCCAGGGATTCCCACAAGGCTCTGTCCATGTCCTCTGCTTGCTGAACTTCCACTCTGATTGGTGACCCCACCTGGGATGCAGAGAGAAGGAGAGGCAGAGGTCTGTGCTGTCAACATCACTGCTCTACCCTGGGAATCTGGCACACAGTAGGTGCTCGGTAAGTCATTTTTTAATGAATAGCAATACTGGGTCCAGTTTCTGTGGGTGTCTGTGCCCCCAGATCAGGGAGGGACCGCTCAGGGCCCACCTCACAAATGACATGAAAATGACCCCACCAGGAGCAACAACAGTTCCTCAGAATAAGTGGGCTTTTCCAAGCACTCTCCACCTGTTGCAAAGGCCTCCCAGCAGGGAGGTGAGCTGTGAGGGGCAGCACTGCACTCTCCACTGTAACAAGGAGAAAGCCAAGGGCCACAGAGAGGAGTGCCTTTCCAGTGTCACTGCTTAGTTTCCCACCTTTTGGGAGACTGGGAGGCTTTTCTGCTATATTCTGGCCCTGAAGCCCCAATACTGTGTGGATATGCCTCCCTCCCTGGAGCAGGGAACCACTAAGTGACCTGTCACTTGTCACCAAGCAGACAGGCTCATTCCAGCTCATTATGCCACCTGCAGGTTGTGCTAATAGCAGGATCCTCTGGGAGACATCACACTCTCCCTACCTGGAAACAGGTGAACAGCTCACAGGTTTCCTGGAGAGGATGGTCACATGCCCTTGATCTGGCCAATCAGCATTTTCCATCCTCCCTGGCCACTGTGATTGGCTCAGGGCTGGGCACCAGCCCAATCAGGCTCCACGGAGGTCAGGCCTAGTTGCTGGAATCCTGGGAGAAGAGAAGTTCTATTTCAGTTGGGAGTTGAGGGGTGGTGATGTCAGCCTGTGGCAGTTGGTGGCTGTCTTGCTCTCATAAAGGCAGGGCGATGTGAAGATGGCACCAGTGGCAGAGCCCAGAGGTGGGGAAGGATGACTTCTGATGTCTCTGAGCACCAGGTACAGCCCTGCCTGAAGCTGTCTCCCTGTGGACGCCTCAAGTAAGTCATTCTCTCCCGCCCTGTTTGCTTCCTTAAGTCACTTTGGTTTTCTGTCACTTAAGTAAAATTTTTGACTATTCCTTCAAGCTGGCTAAATGGAGACCCTGGAACTGCAACAGTGTGGTGACAGGCAATGATGTGGCTAATAGATTCCAGAGCCCTCTGTTCAAACAGGGGGTTGTAACTGACAAGGGAGAGTAAACATGGCCTCAGGGAACAGATTTGCTAGTGGCAACTCCCAGTTCCTGGATATTAGAGTGCACACACTCAGCCGGGTCTCAGCTCTGCTGTCACACCTGCTAACCCACACCTCTCTTCTCCCACCTGCCCGGCCTCAGGGCTGGACACCCCAGGGCACTTGGAACAGCCCAGAGTTTTGTGTTGTAATTTACACAGTGTGCCCCCACGTCTGAGGGTGAGGGTGACTGGGTTCCAGTTTACAGAGGAGAAAACAGACTAGAGGGGCTTGCTGGTGAGCTGTGGGGGTGGGACCCCAATCTACCATCTGACCTATGACTTCAGAGTGGGAAGCCTCCCCACCCTCAGCCAGGATGCTTGCTAAGCCTAGGGGCTCAGGAGTCCTGCTCACTCCATCACTCCTCCTGGAGGTGAGGGTGGGGAGGGGAGGGGTGGGCTCCTCTCTATACAGCATTCACCCTTGCAAAGGCACACGTGTGACCTCACAGTCTGTCATTCCTTCCTTATGACCTGGACCTCCTTGGCCGGGCATGAGAGGCGCCTTGATGTGTGAGCACTGCAGTCCATGGGTGCACACGTGGGCAGGTGCACCATGACTGAGAGGACAGTACCACAAGTTAAGCCTCCCCATGCTCAGATAATTACATCCTGGAACTGAGGGGTGTCCAAGGGTCAGATGGCCAATTCTGGCATTAGGGGCAAATTCTTATCATCCAGGGGGCTGATTTTTATATTAAATTACACATTTGCAATCCAATAGTCAAGCCCATTTCTCAGCAGCCTTGTAGCCTCCCAGCATTTATCCCTCGCTGGGACCACGTCCTTAGCTTCAAACTGAGTGCCATTATGGACATGAATGTGTCCTTTTCACGTGTCACCTTCAGAGTAAGGGACCGCCCCAAACTCTCCTCCTTTCCCCTTGTCAACACCTCCACACAGGGAATGGGGCTCTTTTGATGCAGTTGTGCAAATGTGTGCGCTAAGGATTTAGAATGACCAGGCTAGAAGGGGCCTGCCCCACATGGCAGGGCAGGTGGGCTGGCAGGGGAGTGATGGTTCACTTGTAAAACCTCAGCTGGTGTCAGGCAGCGACAGCAGAGTGGCAGCCAAGGGCTCAGCTGGTGCAGAGTAAGCAGATTAAGTGTGTTCACCCAGACGCCTCAGGGATGGTGGCCCCAGACTACAACTACAGGTGAGGAAGGTAGAGGGTCCCCAGTGCCTGGACCTCCACCTTCTAAAAATCAGGATTGAGATGTGGCTTTGAAATCAGAACACTGGGGTTCAAAACTTCCCTCACCACTTGGTCAATAATTCAAAGCAAATGAGCCTCAGTTTTCTCATGTGTAAAATGGGGACGTTGAAGCCTCTCCCTCTGAGGGTGGGGAGGGGAGTAAATGGGGTGACAGCAGAGCACAGGAGCTGTCTGTGCTGAGCCTACACACTGGCAGGCCTTTGTTGCTGCCATGACCACCGGATTCCAGGGCAGGGTCTGCACTCTCTCCCTGTGAAGGTCCAGACAGTAAACATTCTAGGCTTTGTGGGACCTACAGTCCCTGTCACAAATACCACCCTCTGCTGTTGGAGGGCAAAGGCAGCTCCTGCAGTAGGTAGTCCAGGCTCACACCCCCGCTTCCTGAGATAAGTATTCCTGAGATACAATTGTCACATAACTTTGTTGGCTTTAGGTGTGCAGCATAATGACTTGTTACATGTGCATATTGTTAAATGATCACCGCATTAAGTTTGATTGACATCTGTCACCACCCATAGTCACACACTATTTTCCTTGTGATGAGAAATTTTAAGAGGTACTCTCTTAACAACTATCAAATGCACAACGCAGTGTTGTTAACTACAGTCACCCTGCAGTACGTTATGACCCCAGGACTTGTTTGTCTTATAACCGGAAGTTTGCACCTTTTGATTATCTTCACCAATTTCAACCACCCCCTCCCTCACCTCTGGCAATCACCAACCTGATCTCTGTTTCTATGGGTTTCGGTTTATTTTGTAGGTTCCACATATACATGAGATCATGGGTATTAGTCTTTCTCTGTCTTATTTATTTCACTTAGCATAACACCCTGAAGGTCCATCCAAGTTGTCCCAAATGGCAGGATTTCATTTTTTTAATGTCTGAATAAGATTCCATTATATATATATATACACATATACATATATATATGTATGTGATGCATATATATATGATGCATATATATGATGCATATATACATATATATACACATATAACCATATATACATATACATACACACACACACACACACACACACACACACACATCACATTTTCTGTATCCATTCACCTGTTGATGGACACTTAGGTTGTTTACATATCTTGGTTATTGTAAATAATGATGCAGTGAACATGAGGGCACTGTTGTCTCTTTAAATAGTGATTACATTTCCTTTGGATATATCCCCAGGTGTGGACTTGCTGGATCATATGAGAGTTTTAATTCTAAATTTTGGGGGAGCCTCCTTACTCTTTTCCAGAGTGACATCATCAGTTTACATTCCCACCAACGTTGCACAAGTTTCCCTTTTCTCCACACCCCCGCCAGCACTTGTTATCTCTTGTATTTTGATGACAGCCATCCTGACAGGTGGGAGGGGATATCGCACTGTGGTTTTGATTTGCATTTCTTTGATGATGTGTGATGTTGAGCGCCTTTTCAAGTACCTGTTGGCCATCTGTGTGCCTTCTTTGGAAAAATGTCTATTCAGTTCCTCTGCCCACTTTTTAAATCAGGTTGCTTGTTTTTTACTGTTGAGTTGTAAGAGTTATTATATGTTTTGGGTGTTAACCCCTTATCAGATATATGGTCTGAAAGTACTTTCTCCCCTTCTGTCTGTTACCCTGACCTCTGCTTTCTGGATGACAGGGGTCCAGGCATTTGGGAATCTCTGCTTCTCACGTGTTTCCAATGGTGGGTGGGTGAGGGCTGTGTTCTGATAAAACTGTGCATAACCGTGGGTCACTACCCCTTCTAGGAGGTGGCTCTGAAGAGTGCAGTTTCCCTGAAGTCATCATTTGGATGGTCATGTGCCCTGGAACTCACATCTTCTAGCCCAGATGTGATGGGGCAATTTGCAAAGGGAGGACCTTGCAGCTAAGACACTGAGCAGGTGCTCTTGTGTCTTGTTGGAAGGACCTGGAAACCAAGTTGTGTGGAACAGGGACTCCCCCAGGTCACAAGGCTCAGTTCAGACTTCTGGGATGCAGAGACCTGCTCTGAGCCACTGTCACTGAGGAGGGAAGGGCCTCAGGCAGGAGGGAGGAGTTGCTAGATTTCACTTGCCCTGTTTGTCAAGTTTCAGCTCTGGTGACGTGTGCCACATGGGCTTAGCTTTGGACCTGTAAGAGAAGAGGTTCCTGGGGAAGGGCTGGCTTTTCTCTCTGATTGAGGTCCTACTGTGTGCCAAGCACAGCAGTCATCTGAGTCAGGGCTGGAAAGCCAGGCACAGAGAGGTCAGGGAAAGTTTCCAGGTCACACAACATTAGGGGCATCACTAGGGTCTGATGCAGACCTGACACCCAGCCCATATTCTCTCTCCTTCTCCAGGACCTTCATGATCCCACATGTCAGCATCACCCAGAGAGGCCCAGGTATGGGCACTGGGACCTTTCCTGCCTAACATGCCAGGAGCCTTAAGAGGGAGGACAAGACACTTCCTGAGTCCATGATACCCAGAGGCTGCTCTCAGCGAGAGGCCCAGCACACACTCTGGGCCGAATCCTAGCTCTGTCCTGAGTCACTCTGTCCTCCCTGTCTCAGTTCTTCTGCCCACATGGGGCTGGAACCAGCAGCCACTTCGCAAGGTTCTAAGGAACCTCCAGGATCCTGGAAGCAGCGCCCTCACACAGGGAGCACGGTGGGGTCAGCTTCCATTGTCTCCTTATCTTTTCCTCACTTCTTTGCTGGATGAGGAGGAGTCCCAGCGGGGCCCTGGCTTGTCCCAATTCTCACCCCAGCTCAGGGTCCAGCAGGGGATGGTGTCCAGGCTGGACTCTGTCCTCTGACTCATCTGGGCACCCTCATTCTGTGCACCTTGGCTGCCTGGACATTGTCTCCCAGGGGCCACTCTGTGCCTCCCACACCTACCTGGCATGCACCCACCCTGGGTTATTCCAGTGCCCTCTGGCCCTTGGCCACACACCTACTCCGTGTTGAGTGGAAATGAAGTGACGGACATGCTGGGCCTCCTGGACAGTCTGGGAGATCCCAATATCCCCTTCCTGCCCACCGCCCCAAGAGCCCAAGATGGGGAGAGGGCGTGCCTCCGTTCATAATCTGATTTGCTCAGAGATTCTCAGCACCTACTTTGCTGGGTGGATATTGGGGCAGAGGGATGATGTGAAAGCAGGAGAGCTGGGCAGTAGAGCATGAGGAGGGGGCGAGCCCGGGCTGGTCTCATAACCCCCTCAGCCTTGGCTTTCTCATCTTTAAAGTGGGACAGACTATTGTGAGGTGAGCGGGATCCTGACCCATGGCCAGACACTGTCCTACACGCCTAAGAAAGAGTAGCTCACTGACTCCTCGTGGAAATCTGTGGGGCAGGGACAGGCGTTGTCACCCATTTCTGCAGCAGAAGTAACTGAGGCACAGAGAGGACAGGTGAGGGGACCACCCCAGGTTACAGAGCCCAGGCCATCTGGTTCCAGTGTCCAGGCTCATGGTCGGTGCCCACTTTGGGTGTCCCCCCTCCCTTCACCCTCCACTGGGAACCACGGCCGCAGCATCATCTCAGTGTGATTGTTCATGGGGAGCAGGATGGGGGCACTGAGGGCCCGTTTCTCTGAGCACTGCTTTTACAGAAGGCTCAAGGGGTTGACTGTATTCACTACTGGACACCCAGACTTGGGCCCAGGCCAGCAACCCTGCAAGGCGCGAATTAATGATTGTTGAGTGAATACCTGAACCTCTGCATGTACCTGCATGGTGCCCCCATTTCCTCATCTCCACAGCACACCTGGCTACCCGGCCAACACCTCGTGTCATCAGGCCTCTGCCAGGGACAGTCAAGGGGACCGGAGCTGCTCAGCTGGGGACAGGGAGCCTCAGGGCCCTGTGGCTGTCCCAAGCATCTCCTGGGCCAATTCACAGAGAAGCCCAGCCAGCTTCCAGGAACAGCAGTCAGGTCCCAATCCCAGGGGTGTAGAGTAGGTCTTGAGGGGTGTTTCCTGAGACTGACTTTGTGTATGAAGGGGGCCTGGGGGTCAGGCTGCTTTCAATGTCCATTCCAGGCCCACACCCATGCTGGCATCATGGAGCTAGTCATAAAGGACACAGGCTGTGGGGCCAAGGCTATAGCAGGACCCTGCTCCCTCTCTGTGCCTCAGCGTCCTCATCTGTAACAGAGAACTAGTAACAGGGCCATGGGAGGGCTCACTGAGACTCTCCTCTGTGGCTTTGGTTGGACACTGCCCTCTCTTTGCTCGGTGCCCTTCTCTGTAATAGAGAACTAGTAACATTTTTCTTAGCCCCTTTTGGCCCCATTTTTCTGATTCTCTTTCCACATTGGGCCCAGGGCTTTCACAGAGCTCACAGACTTGGGAGGTAATCAGAGTGTGGTCACAGCCCTAGTGGTCACAGCTGAGGCCAGAGGAGCTGCAGGAGGGGTGGGAATCCAGAAGTGCTTCATGGAGGAGGTGAGATCTGAGCTGTGTCCCCAAGGATGAGCTGTCATCTAGCTGAGGCCTGGCACTGAGCAGGACCCATTTACATGGTGAATGAGGGTGTGAATGAATGAATGGGCCCCCCTCTAACAGAGAGTGAGGAGGGAAGACCCCCAGGCCAAAGCAGGAAACACAGGGCACCCTGGGGAAGTAGAGGGCGAGGCTGCAGTGTGATGCCTGCCTCACCCTTTATGGGTGTCTTGCCACCACTTTAACCTGTGCTCTGGTGGATTGGGAGCCCTTGTCTATTCTCTGCTCCAGGATCCGGCTCTTCATTCCCAGCAACACCTGCCTGTGTCACCTCAGTTTCCCCAAGTGGACCTGGACCCGTCTTGTGGGAGATTGTGAAGAGGGATTTGGTGTGCAGCCCAAGACTGATGTGGGAGTGAGAGGATGATAACGATCTCCAGAGGGGATCATGGGCTGGGAGACATCGGAGGGGTGGGGAAGGCAGAGCCTCAGGGCGAAGAATCCTGCTAGTGGTGGCTCCTTCATGAGGGGTTTCACAGGGAGGAAGCAATCATGGTGTAAATGCAGAGCTCAGTTTGGGGCTCACTGACCTGGAACAGCTCATCACAGAGACGTCCAGAGGAGCTGGATGTAGGGAACGAAGGTGCCACTGATGTCAGGGTCAGAGCCTGAGACCCAGATGAGGTGGGGCGGTGGTGCAGGGGAAGGGGCTTGAGGATGTGAACATGTTCATTCATTGGGGTCCTCAGGGTGGGGACCTTCATGTTCATTTCACAGCCACCTGGTGCCTGACAGAGCTGGGCTTAGGGAGGTCACTAAGTAGACACGTGCTGACAACCTAGATTCTCCTGTTTCCACATAAAGTCCCTGGTGTGAAGCCAGCTGTCACTCTTCAGAGTCATACATCCTCACCCCTGGGCTCTCTGTGTGCCTAGAGCCCAGTGGCACCTTACCTCCCACTCCCCACTGCAGGACCCTTTGCACACCTGCATTTCCACAAGCTATAAAACATCTTCACTTGCTGTGTGTTTACCCTAGGAAAACTCATTGCTCCAGGAAGAGAGGCCTCACATCCTGCCCTTATCAAAGTGGTAAAGTCTGTTGTTCAGAGAAGCCCCTGACAGATCTCACTACCAACCAGGTACCTGTGCATGAATTGATCATGCAGCCCCCTCCTCCTTGTGTGCACAGCACCCCCCAATAACAGACCCCACACACCTAACCTTGGTGCTCATGCAGGCACCTCTTTTCTTTGGGGCCCGATGTGGCCTATAGCAGTGTCCCTATTAAACTTTCCTAAACCCTTCTCAGAAGCTGGTACTTCTTTACCAACCCAAGTAACTAGCCCGCCATTGTGCCCACAACACCTGAAACAGAATTGGCTAAATTATGCAGATTGATGATGCAGGTTAATTTCTATAAAGGTGAAATCAAGGTTTACAAATAAAAGCAACATACATACTCAAAGCAGGACTAAGAACTCACATGGATAACTAAGACACTCCACGTGCATCCCACTGTGGCCTCAGGGCCTTTACACTGGCTGCTCTTTCAGCCAGGATCTCTCTCCACCTGCTTCTTAAACACCTCCATGAATCTGCTCAAATGTCCTCCCTGACCTTATTTTTCTCCATGGAACTTATCACCGCCAGACATTGTGTATATTTTACTTAATTTTCTCTGTGTCCCCCACCAGGCTGTCTGCTGCATGAGAATGGAGACCCGCCTGCTTCACTCCCTGCTGTGCCCGGTATCTGGAACCCGCCCAGCACACAGTAGGACCTCAGCGAATGTGTGCCGGGTGTGTGATCACTGTAGGCCACAGGCAAAAGTCTTCCCAGCAGTGATGATGATTCATTCATTCTCTACTTACTGAACCCTACTGTGTGCTGGATACTGACCTGGGTGGGAGGCATGCAGTGGGTGAGACACAGTGAGCACACACAACATGTTAGGAGGGACATAGGGCTGGGGAAGTCAGGAGTGCAGGGTGGAGGAGGAGAGGGCCAGGTGGAGACAGTGATGGCAGGGGAGACAGAGAGGTGGGGCCCAGGTCGTGCAGGGCTTGATGGCTCCTGTGAGGGCTTTCCCTCTGGGCAGCGGAACTACGGCTGGGTGCGGAGCAGGGGCCCTGGTCCTGACTGCTATGCAGGAAATGAAGCAGGTGTCTGCTGGGGAGATATGCATGGAGAAGGCTGTCCCTGTAGACTGTGCAGGCAGGGAAGGCTTCTGTGAGAAGGTGACATCTGAGTTAAGCCCTTGTATGGAACGTGTTTCCACCTTCTGTAGACTGGATGCTTTCATATGCCCTGCAGGCCTACGCAGGATATGCCCTGTTCTCAGCCACCTGGACTTGGCCTCCTGCCTCCCTTGTGTGCCCTTCCACCACAGAAGGAGTCCTTCTAGATCTAACCCACTACCTCCTCTACTGGACTTGGACTCACAGTGAGCCACTGTCCACCTGCCCAACTCACCCAGAGTCAAGTCCAGACACTTGGGGGAGCCCCTCCACCCCAGAACCCAAATCCCAGTCCTGCCTATGAAAGTGGCAGATCCTATGGCTTTGGATACTGATTTCAATCCCAAGGCCCCCTGGATCCCTCAGACCTGATTCATGATGGCTCTGATTGAGCCCCACACGTGCTCGATTTGCAAAATGCCAAATTGGTACCTGGGCGTGCAGATGCAGTGGAGGTGGCCAAGGGAGATTTTGATAAACTCAACCACGCACCCCAATGTTGTTGCTTTCTCATGGGGTCCCAGGCCGGTTTGCTCTCTTGATAGGAGCAACAACAATCCACAACACTCTCCAGATCACTGAGACTCAGTGTGTGCCATCATCCATACCCCTGTCCCACATCTTGCACAGCCTCTGCTAGCTCAAACTTGGCAGCTCAGTTCTTGGTCTGGGAATCAATGGTGGGGATATTCTGTGCTGAATTTTTAAGTTCTGTCAGCCAAGCATCTGCTGTGCACTCTCCTAACACTCAGTGCAGTGCTTTCAATCCCATGCGTCCTGTCCGCTTGAGAGTGTGTGTCCAAGTAATGCAGAGTTTCACCTTTGCTGCTCCTTCACCAGAGGCCAGGTCCTGCACTGATTTCCATTTTCTACTTTGCCTTCTCCTCCTTTCAGGTTTTGGGAGGTCTCCTTCTGTCTTCGGAAATAAGAGACCACTCTTCGTCAAGTGTCCTGAGCCAAGGCCTGGGTGAGTCGCAGTTTATCTTGCTGTGTACATGGCAGCGAGTAAGCGAAGCTTGCACTGGTTCTCTTCCAACTGGACATCGATAAATCAACACTTTCCAGACATAACTCACAGATATGTGATTCTTATTTAGCTCTTTTATCTGTACAGCCATGGTGGGAGGGATTGTCTGAAGACTCCAGTTTTGACATTGTGTTGATACCTCAGATGCAGTCTTTCAAATGGTTAATGGAATTGATCTACATATTTTGGAATTTGTATGAAAATGAAGTTAATCTTTGAAACATACTGAATCAAGCTACAAACCAGACTTGTCATTTTCAGATACCAGTTTGTCAACTCTAAGAGAAAAATAGACAGAAACAATGTAAAATAGCAGTCCAAAGTGATGAAGGGGACAGGTGAAACTTTTAATGTTGACGCTTTCACCAACATGAGAAACCATGATATGAATATTGGAACCATGAAATAACCACCACTCTGTATTTTCCTTCTGCATGTGGTGCAATTTCCTAAAAATAACACGTACTGGCCAATGTTGGTAATTCAAGGGGCAACTTTTCTCTCTAGGAAAAAAGAAGGAAACCCAAACAACATATTTATATGTAGGCTTGGTTCCAAAAGCACTTAGAGGCATTATAGCTATGAGAAGACTGCTGCAGCTTTGCTAGTCTATGTAGAACCAGGTGCTCTTCTATCAACCATGAGAATATTTAATCATCTGATCATGTTTGGTAAAGCGATTTAACCCATCCAAGACTGTACCACCATGATATCCTGCACCTGGGGCTTGACTGAAGGGAAAAGACAATCCACAAAACATGTGTCCCTAAATGTCTATGGTGACTTTTACAGGTCATTTCAATAACTGACTTATAATAGCTACCTATACTGTCTTGAAAAACTGAAAGCCTAATACAGTCAAAGATTCCCCTCACTTACCACACTCCCTTCACTCCAAAGAAGACATAACCCTAGCATTTGCTGAATCTACGGGAAGGTTACCATTTCAGGCTGTGATCTCAGAATTCAACTCCATTCTATTTTAGTTGAGTGTAGTTGACCATGGAGGAGTTCACTTTCGTACACAGAATGTGAATGTGGTTGAACTCTGATTCTAGGAGGGGCTTACTCTGCTCCTAATGGATTCATTCAGCTCAGAGCTGATCCTTTGAAATGGATGCCTCAGTGGTGGGGAGGGAAGAGAAAGTGCTTCATAGCAAGGCACAACCGTGGGAGAAGGCTTACCAGGGCTTGGTGCTTGGAGGTCTTAGAGGTTTGTAATTGCTCCTTGTGATATGTGGATTCTCATGACCTGTTCCATGAACATGAGCGCTTTTATGATCTCTGCCATTTCCTCTGTTTAGAAGTCCAGAATCTTGGAACTGTTCTTGTAACATTGAATTGAGTACTTTCCTCAAGTGCACGTTGACCCTCCACAGGTTTAGGCCAATATCAGTGAGGATCAGTATGTCTGATGAAAGAATTTCGAGCCTAGCATTCTGTACAGAAGTCTCCATGCCAGTATTCTCAATTGTAGCAGAACCACACACATGAATGTTTTCGCATCACCCCTCAAACAACGCATCCAGCTTTTCCGTAAACTTCTCTTTCAGTCTCCCATAAAGTTGACTTCTACAGGACTGGGAATGCCTCAAAGTAACTCGGAGTACACCAGTAAGCTGAAGACAGGCAGAAATTCCACTGTCTGACCTTTCAGGTCCTGGGAACAGACCCGTGAACTCAGGCCATTGGGCAGCAGCAGTATCTCGAACTTACACAGCTTCCCGAACAGGAGACATAACCCAAGCTTCACAGAGGGCGGCAGCCCCTCCATGACACTGATCCACCCACAGGGTTCTGCCCAGTTACCTTGGATCCACCAGCCACAACAAGCCACTCGGAACACACCAACATTCCACCTGGAATTCAACCGGTAACTGCCATCCCCAATGGTCGCTGCATCTTGTCAGTGTTGGGGGAGGGGCCGCATCAGACGAGAGTTTCCTAAGGTAAGTGTGTTTCTCTCCATTAGTGCCCCATTGTTCTTATATTCCATTCCTCTTTCCTTGTGTGCAGTTCTCTATACACAGTACAAATGGAGGAAGGATGTCCATGTTAATTTTATGGATTCACGTGTCTTTAAACTTTCTAACAGTTAACAGTACCCAAAGACCCACAATAGGAATCTTACGTTTGCGTCATATCCATTCACCCAGAATGCATATCTGTCTCTTGCTTTTCTGCTGAAACTCCCACACTCTCAGAACATAGATCCATTTGTTTCATGGGAGCTGAATTTCCTAGAAACGAAACCAATCCCAATATACACTTTACTGTCTGTCTCTTTTGCTCTTAGTGTGGTTTGGCAGAGCAGCTTGTCTTTGTTGTAGGCATATGCCATTTATTCTCTTCGTAGGCCTGAATATGCCATTCATTCCTCCTGATGGACGGCTTGTAACCCTATATCATGGACTATGGATCCATTTTATTGAAAATAGTCATTTGGTTTAGGTCACGATGTGCTCTTATGGATCAATATTTATGAATATTAATGCACATATCTGTTTTCTAAATACAAGTGTGTTGTGTACATGCATGCAGCGAAACTGTGTCAGAGCATGCTGAATGGTCCTTGACATCATTTTGAGTATTTTCTTTTGAATTTTCTTCGTTCCTTCGGATATATGTCAGTCAACCGTATGCTTTTGGTGTGTGAACTTTTGTTTGTTTGTTTGTTTGTTTGTTTGTTTGTTGTTTGCTTGTTTTGCAAACACATTACACCAACTAGCACTCCTTTTGTTTAAGAGAGTCACATAAGCTGATTCAGAATATAAAGTGCTGAAAATCACCTATGTTTTCCTGCTTCCTTCTCCCATTCTTAGGATTTTGACGTCCTCTTTGATTACTTTATGATTATTCTTTGCAACTCATTGCACCTCTTGCATTTCCAATGATGGTTCTCTTATTTCCAGATCATCTTCCTTGTTTTCTATTCAGGGTAGTATTCTCAATCTTTCTTTTAGGATAAATTTTGAACTGCTGTATTCTTTTACGATTGGCCAGTCTGTGAATTTCCCTACATTGGCCAGTATTTTAAATGGCAGTCTTGTGGCATAGGCCACACTAGACTACAGCTTTTTCTCATTCAGAATTTGGTCTGTGTCTTGTCCCTGCTTCCTGTCGTGCAATGAATCTGTCAAGATATCAGCTGAAACCCCTCTGGAGGTTCTGTTGTGACTAAGTTGCTTTTACCTATGTGCATTTTAAACCAGTGGTTTGATTATGAAGTTTGATGATATGAAGGATTATACAGCTGCTTTAAATCTTTTGAGATTCCGCCTTCTTTGGACGCTGTGTGCTTCATGTTTGCTTATAGATTTTTATTTCTTGCCTTTCATCATGTTTCAGTCTGATTTTTTTCCAAATACATTTTCAGATTTTTTTTCTATACATACCATACTTTTCCTTCTGGGAATCCTATTAATCCTAGCTTTGCATGCTTTGTCTTATCCAGGATTCAACAGCAGTGTTTGCATTGGTTTTAAGTTGCTTTTCTATGTCATCTTCAGATCAAGACATTTCTGTTCTCCTGTTCTGCAGTCACTCACGTGTTCGACCACATTATCTAGTCAGCTTAGGACTGACTTTACCCCTGCTATTATCTCATCCATCAAGTTTTCTGATTTATTTGGCTCATGCTAAATTTTCTCTTCCCCTTTTCTAGTATTCTATCTTTTGAGATTCTGAGACAATATTGTACTTCATTGCTTCTCTCAGGTCCGTTTTCAAGGCTTGCTCTGGAATTGTTTTGGAGTCTAGTTCTTTAAAGCATTTTCTGGAACCTCAAACTCTTTTGAAATGAAAATGGTATTTTCTTTCTCTTTGAGTATACTTATGTATCTCTACTGGTCAAGTATTATCAGGTATATAATGTAGACTTTCAGGGCTTGATTAAGTGAAAACTTTAGTCTCTTGGTTGTACGCAATTCCATGATATTTCTGTGAGGACAATTTTTCCTAGACACTGATGCCATGTTATTTTTCTCTGTATGTAGTGTGGCATATCTCTAATTGCTTGGGTTTGCCGTTGTTGTCGTGAACAAAATCTACTCTTGTCGTTTAGTAGAACTTCATTTTTATTACGATTATGTCACAGCTCTGAAACTGCACAGAACCCTACCCCTTGTGGAAATGAAGCTTCCAATAAGTACTGCTCAGCAGGCGGCTGTATGTCAATTTGGAATGCTTCCAAAACCCCATCCTGACAGTGCACGTGTCCTTTTTATTGCAAAGGGAATTTCCCAATAGTACAAGGTCTTCCCAGAGCTTCTTTGTCTACAGAAACATCTGTGTAAACATATCCAAGGATGCCATGCATCAGAGACTGCTACAATGATCCCACATCCCCACCTTGAGGTCCTCGTTGCCGTAACATTTCAGTGCCATCCCAAATGGATCATCTGCACTTGAGTGATAATGCTGAAGGAAATGCTTCATCTTCTCACGCTGCGGACCTCGACCACTCTTCTTTGTTCTCTCATTCTGCCGGCATGGGACCATAAAGGCTACCACAGTGCTGAACCGCATCCTCTGCCTCGTACCAAACTCTAATCCCAGTCCTGCCTATGAAAGTGGCAGATACTATGGCACTGGATTCTGATTTCAAACCCAAGGGCCCCTGGATTCTTCAGACAAGGTGCATGATGGCTCTGATTGAGCCCCACACGTGCTTGATTGCTGAAATGCGAAATTGGTCCCTGGGACTCCAGAAGCTGTGGTTGTTGTCATGGGATATTTTGATAATCTCAAGCTCACATGCCAGTGTGGTTGCATTCTCATTTTGATCCCAAACCGGTTTGCTCCCTTGATAGGGCCATCCACAATCCACAACAGCCTCCAGATCACTGAGACTCCGTGTGTGCCATCATCCATAGCCCTCTCAGTCATCTTGCACAGCTTCTGCTAGCTCAATTTTGGCAGCCCCGATCTTCGTCTGGGTATCAACTGTGGGGATATTTTGTGTTGATTTCTTTGAATTCTGTCAGACAAGCATCTGCTGTGCCCTCTTCTAAAATTCAGTGCAGCGCTTTCAATCACTTGTGTCCTGTCCGCTTGAGAGTGTGCGCCAAATAAAGCAGAATTTCACCTTTGCTGCTCCTTCACCAGAGGTCAGGTCCTGCACTAATTTCCATTCTCTAGTTTCCCTCTGCTCCTTCCAGGTTTTGTGAGGCCTCTTTCTGTCTTTGGAATTAAGAGACCACTCTTCTGCAAGTGTCCTGAGCCAAGGGCTGTTTGAGTCGATATTTCTTTTGCTGTGTATGTGCCAGCGAGTAAAACTTGCATTTGTACTCTGCCAAATTGACATTGATAAATCAAAACTTTCCAGACATAACTCACAGACATGTGATCTGTGATTAGCTCTTTTATCTCTACAGCCATATTTGGAGGGTTTGTCCGAAGACTCCAGTATTGACATTTTGTTGATACTTCAGTTGCAGTCTTTCAAATGGTTAATGGAATTGATTTACATATTTTGGGATTTTATGAAAATGAAGTTAATTTTCAAAACATACTGAATCAAGCTCCAAACCTGACTTGTCATTTTCAGGTACCAGTTTGTCAGCTCTAAGAGAAAAATAGACAGAAAGAATGTAATATTGCAGTCCAAAGTGATGAAGGGGACAGGTGAAATCTTTACTGTTGATGCCTCCAACACAACAGGAACCGTGAAATAAATATTGGAATCATGATATAACCCCCATCCTGGATTTCCCTTGTGCATGTGGTGCCCTTTCTTCTCAATGACACATACTGGACAATGTTGGCGATTCAACGGGCAACTGTTCTCTCTAGGAAAACACAAGGAAACCCAAACAACATATTTAAATATAGGCTTGTTTCCAATAGCAGCTAGAGGCATTATAGCTTTGAGAAGACTGCTGCAGCTTTGCTAGTCTATGGAGAACCAGGTGCTCTTCTATCAAAAATGAGAATGTTTAATCATTCGATCATCTTTGGTAAAGCAATTTGACCCATCCAAAACAGCACCCCCATGATATCCTGCACCCGGGACTTGACTGAAGGGAAAAGACAATCCACAACACATGTGTCCCTACATGTCTATGGAGACTTTTACAGTTCATTTCAATAACTGACTTATAAGGGTTACCTATGCTGTCTTGAAAAACTGAGGCCTAATTCATATTCAAGTTCAGTCAAAGATTCCCCTCACTTACTACACTCCCTTCAGCCCAAAGAAGAAAATACTGCAGCATTTGCTGAATCTATGGGATGGTCATCATTTCGTGGTGTGAGCTAAGAATTCAATTCCAATTTATTTTATTCGGGAGTAGTTGACCATGGAGGGTTTGACTGTTGTGCACAGAATGTGAATTTAGAATGACTCTGATACTAGGAGGGGCTTGCTCTGCTCCTACTGGCTTCATTGCAGCTCACATGTTGATCCTTTGAAATCGATTCCTGAGTGGATGGGAGGGAAGAGCAAGTTTTTGATAACTAGACCCAAACCTGGGAATAGGCTTACCAGGGCATGGTGCTTGGTGGTCTGTGCTGTTTGTAATTACCCCTTGTGACGTGTGGATACTCACATCCTCCTCCAAGAACATGAGCATTTTATTATCTCTACCATCTCTTCTACTTTAGATGGTAGGAATCTTGGACCCGATCTTGGAGCAGTGAATTGAGTACATTCCTCAATTGCACGTTGACCCTCCACAGATTCCTACCAGTATCAGTGAGGCTCAATATGTCTCAAGAGTGTCTTTTGAGCCTAGTATTGTGTACGGAAGTCTCCATACCAGTATTCTCCATTTTATTGTAACAACTCTCATCAATGTGTTCGCTTCTCTCCTCAATCCGTGCAGAAATCTTTTCTGCCAACTTCTCTTCATGTCTCCCATAAAGTCGTCTTCTACAGGACTGGGCAATTCTGAAAGTACCTCGGAGCCTCACCAGTATGCTGAAGACTGACAGAACTTCCACTCTCTGCCCTTTCAGGTTCTGGAAACTGACCCGTGAAATCAGGCCATTGGGCAGCAGCAGTATCTCAAACTTACACAACTTCCTGAAAATGAGACCTAACCCATGCTTCACAGAGGGTGGCAGCCCGTCTTTGACACTGATCCACCCACAGGGTTATGCCCAGTTACCTTGGATCCACCAGCCACAACAAGCCATGCGGAACACACCAACATTCCACCTGGAATTCAACCGGTAACTGCCATCCCCAGTGGTTGCTGCATTTTGTCAGTGTTGGAGGAGGGGCTGCATCAGACAAGAGTTTTCTAAGGTAAGTGTGATTCTCTGCATTAGCGTCCCATGGTCCTTTTTTCCTTCCGTCTTTCCTTTTGTGCAGATTCTATACACAGAGTAGTGTGTATGTACAGAGAGTAGTGTGTCCATGATAAGTTTATGGATTCACACATCTTTAAGCTTTCTTACAGTTAACAGTATCCAAAGACCCACTACAGGAATCTTATGTTTGCATAATATTCATTCACCCAGAATGCATATTCGTCTGTTGCATTTCTGCTGAAACCCCCCTCTCTCAGATCATGGATCCGTTTGTTTCATGGGGGCTGAATTTCCTAGAAACCAAACCAATCTCAATATACACTTTACTGTCTGTCTCTTTTGCTCTTAGTACAGTTTCGCAGAGCTATTTGTCTTTGTTCTAGGCATATGCCATTTATTCTCTTCATAGGCCTGAATATGCCATTCATTCTTCCTGAAGGAAGGCTTGTAAGTCTATATCACGGACTGTGAAACCATTTTTTGAAAATAGTCATTTGGGTTAGGTCACGATGTGCTCTTTTGTATCAATATTTATGAATATTAATGCACGCATCTGTTTTCTAAATACAAGTGTGTTGTGTACATGCAAGCAGCCGTACTTTGTCGATGTGTGCTGAATGATCCTTGACATCACTTTAAGTATTTTCTTTTGAATTTTCTTGGTTCCCTCGGATATATTTCAGTCAACTGTATACTTCTGTTGTTTGTTTTTTGCTTTTTGTTTGTTTTGCAAACACATTATGCCATACATCTCTCCGTTTGCTTCAGAGAGTCATATAAGCTGATTCACATAGTGAAGTGCTGAAAATCACCTATCTTTTCCTGCTTCCCTCTTCCTTCTTTATTATTTTGAAGTCCTCTTTGCCTTCTTCTTGTTTATTCTTTGCAACTCATTGCACTTCTTGCATTTCCAGTGATGATTTTCTTATTTCCAGATAATGTTGCTTGTTTTGTATTCAAGGTAGAATTCTCAGTTTTTCTTTTAGGATAAGTTTTGAACTGCTGAATTCTTTTATGTTTTGCCGGTCTGTGAATTTCTCTACCTCTACCATTATTGTAAATTGCGGTCTTTTGGCATAGGGTACACTAGACTGCAGCATTTTCTCATTCAGATTTTGGTCTATGTCTTGGTCCTGCTTCCTCTCCTGCAATGAATCTGTCGAGATATCAACTGAATCCCCTCTGGAGGTTCTGTTGTGACTAAGTTGCTATTCTCTAGGTCCATTTATCATCATTGTGTAGGTCATGAGGTTTGATGATTTGAAATATAATACAGCTGCTTGTACATCTATTGGGATTCCGCCTTCGTTGGACGCTCTGTGCTTCCTGGTTTCGTATTGATGATTGTTGCTTGGCTTTCAGCAAGTTTCAGTCTGATTTTTTTCGAATTAGCTTTTCAGACCTTTTTTTCTTTTTTCTTTTTTCTTTTATTATCTTGCTTTTTCATCTGGGAATCCTATATTTCCTAGCCCTGCATCCTTTGTCTTTTCCCAGATTTCAACAGCAATGTTTGCATTGGTTTTCCCTTGATTTTCTATGTCATCTTTTTACTGACGTTTTTCTGTTCTCATGTGTTTTCAAACACTTTCAAGTCCCTCTTCATTATCAAGTCTGCCAATTACTGTCTTTAGCCGTGCTATTATGTCACCCATCAAATTTCTTTTTTTTAAGTTTTCATTGATTCATAATCATTTTACAATTGTGTTTCATATTCCAGTGTAGAGCACAGTCTTTCTGTTATGCATGAGCTTATATACATTCATTGTCACTTATCTTCATTGTCAGCCAGCACAAAATCTTGTAAATATTTCCCTGTGATACACAGTACAGTCTTGGATATATTTTCTACATTTTGCTATCCCAGTCCATTCCCACCCTCATTCCCTTGGACCAGAAGTTTGTATTCTATGTCTTTGATTCTGTCTCTGTTATATATATATATATATTCACATATGAGTGATCGCATATGGTATTTTTCTTTTTCTTTCTGGCTTAATCCGCTTAGAACGATATTCTCCAGTAACATACATGCTGTTTCACATGGCATTATGTTGTCGGATTTTATGTCTGAATAGTATCTCATTTTATAAATATACCACATCTGCTTTATCCAGTTATCTGTTGATGGGCGTTTAGGCTCTTTCCATGTCTTGGCTATTGTAAATAGTTCTGCTATGAACATTGTGGTGCAAGTGTCATTTTGAAGTAGGGTTTCTTCTGTATATATGCCCAGGTGTGGTATCCTGGGTTATATGTTAGGTCTATTCCTAATCTTTTTAGGAATCTCCATGCTGTTTTCCACAGTGGCTGCACCAAACTGCATTCTCTCCAGCAGTGTAGGAGGGTTCCCTTTTTTCCACAGCCTCTCCAGCATTTGTCATTTTTGGACTTTTGAATGATGGCCATTCTGACTTGTTTGAGGTGATACCTCATTTTAGTTTTCATTTGCATTTCTCCGATAATTAGTAATATTGAGCATTTTTTCATGTGCCTGTTGATCATTTGCATGTCTTCCTTGGAGAATTGCTTATTTGGGTCTTCTGCCCATTTTGGATTGGGTTGTTTGTTTTTATTATTATTAAATTGTGTGAGCTGCTTATATATTCTGGAGATCAAGCATTTGTCAATTTCATTTGCAAAAAATTTTTTCCCATTCCCTAGGTTGTCGTTTTGTTTTACTTATCATTTCTTTTGCTGTGCAGAAGCTTGTAAATTTTATTAGGTCCCATTTGTTTATTCTTTCATTTATTTCTATTGCTTGGGTTGACTGTTCTAGGAGAATATTTTTGATATGTATGTCAGATAATGTTTTGCCTATATTTTCCTCTAGGAGGTTTATTGTATCATGTCTTATGTTTAAGTCTTTGATTCATTTTGAGTTTATTTTTGTATATGGTGTAAGGGACTGTTCTAGCTTTATTGCTTTATGTACTGCTGTCCAGTTTTACCAATACCATTTGCTGAAGAGACTCTCTTGATTCCATTGAATGTTCTTGCCTCGTTTGTTGAAGATTAGTAGACCAAAAGTTTCTGGGTTAATTTCAGGGCTCTCTATCTGTTCCAATGCTCCATATATCTGTTTTTGTACCAATACCATGCTATCTTGATTAATGTAGCTCTGTACTATTGTCTGAAGCCTGGGGTAGTTATTCCTCCAGCCTCTTTTCTTTTTCTTCAGTAATGCTTTAGCAATTCTAGGTATTTTGTAGTTCCATATAATTTCTTCTTTGAATTTAATAGATGCAAAAAGAGCATTTGATAAAATTCAATGCCAATTTATGATAAAAATTCTCACCAATGTGGGCTTATAGGGAACATATCTCAACATAATAAAAGCTGTTTATGACAAACCAATAGCCAGCATAAAATACAATGGTGAAATGCTGAAAACCTTCCTACTTAAATCTGGGAAAAGGAAAGGTTGTCCACTCTCACCATTTCAGTTCAACATAATCTTGGAAGTCCTAGCCACTGCACTCAGGCAAGAAAAAGAAACAAAAGAGATCCAAATTGGAAAAGAAGCAGGAGATAAAGATCCCTGTGATATACAGAAGAAATTTGGTTTTTTAATTCAGTTTTTATATATTGTAGCCCACATTTGCAAATCACAAACTCCCAAATTTATCTCTTCCCACTCACTTTCCCCCAGTAATCATAAGAATATTTACTATGCTTGCAAGTTTGTTTCTACTTTGTAGATGAGTTCATTACTGTCTTCCTTTTCTTTCATTTTTTAGATTTCACGTATAAGTGATACCATATATTTTCTTTCTCTTTCTGACTTACTTCACTTAGAATGATGACCTCTAGATCCATCCATGTTATGATTTTATTCTTTTTAATGGCTGAACGGTATTCCATTGTATAAATATAACACCGCTTCTTTATAGTGTCATATGTCAATGGACATTTAGGTTGTTTCCATGTCTTGGCTATTGTATATTGTGCTGCTATGGACATTGGGGTGCATGTATCTTTTCAATTTAGAGTTCCTTCTGGATATATGCCCAGGAGTGGGATTACTAGATCATATGCTTGGTGCAGCCATTATTGAAAACTGTATAGAGATGTCTCAAAAAACTAAAAATAGACTTATTGCATGATCCACCCCCTGGGCGTATCTATTTCTGAATGATCTGATTATAATTTATAGAAATCATGTCTCAAATTCAGTGACTATTTTTTAAGATTTTCTCTTATGCAATCACAATATATTTATCAAAATCAGGATACTTAATACTGATTCAGTATTATTATGTATGCCACAGTTCATATTCAAATTGTACCAGCTGTTCTAATCATGTCCTTCTTAATAATATTTTTCTTGGTCCAAGTGCAATCCAGATATTTGTGGAAAGGTTTTCAGTTTTTCACCATTGAGCATTGCGCTGACTGTAGGTTTGTCAAAAATAGCTTTTATTAAACAAGATTATGTAAATTTTATTATGATTTATTCTACTTCTGTGAAATATGTCCTGGGTAAATTGATAGGGATCACCTTAAATCTGTAGATTGCCTTGGGCATATGACCATTTCAATAATATTGATTCTTCCAATCCAGGAGCACTGGATATATTTCCATTTTTTAAAGTCTTATTTAATTTCATTCATCAGTGTTTTATACTTTTCTGTGTAGAAGTCTTTCACTTCCTTGGTTAGATTTACTCCTAGGTATTTTATTACTTTGGGGGCTATTTATTCTTTACATTCTTTTTCTGTTGATTCGTCATTAGTGTAAAGAAATGAAATTTATTTTTGAATGCTAATCTTGTAACCTGCTACCTTGCTGAATTCTGTGATTATTTCTAGTAGTTTTTGGGTTTTCTATATATAACATCATATCATCTGCATATAGTGACACTTTTACCTCTTCTTTTCCAATTTGGATTTCTTTTATTTCTCTCTCTTGCCTGATTGCTGTGGCTAGGACTTTCAAGACTATGTTGAATAGGACTGGTGATAGTGGGTAACCGTGTCTTGTTCCAGGTTTTAGTGGTAAGATTTTGAGTTTTTCACCATTTAGTACTCTGCTGGCTGTAGGATGTGTAGACATATTTTTGATTTAGCATTTCCTTTGGATAATTGCCCAGGAGTGGGATTGCTGCATCATAAGTTATTTGTATTTTTAGTCTTTTTAGGAATCTCCATACTGTTTTCCACAATGGCTGCACCAAACTGCATTGACACCAACAGAGTATTAGGGTGCTCTTTTCTCCACACCCCCTCCAGCATTTTTCATTGGTGGACTTTTGAATGATGGCCATTCTGACTAGTGTGAGTTAATATTTCATTGTAGTTTTGATTTACATTTCTCTGATAATTAGTGATATTAAGCATTTTTTCATGAGCCTATTGGGCATTTATATGTCTTCATTGCAGAATTGCTTGTTTAGGTCTTCTGCTCATTTTGGGATTGGGTTGTTTGTTTTTCTTATTAAGTCATATGAGCTGTTTATATATTCTGGAGACCACGCTATTGTCAGTTTCATCTTTTGCAAATATTTTCTCCCATTCCATAGGTTGCCAATTTGTTTTGTTTATGGTTTCCTTTGCTGTACAAAATCTTGTAAGTTTAATCATATCCCGCTTGCTTAGTTTTGCTTTTATTTCTATTGTTTGGCTAGACTGCCCTAGTAGAACATTGTTGAAATATATGTAAGATAATGTTTTGCCTATGATTTCTTCTAGGAAGTTTATTGTGTCTTGTCTTATGTTTTAGTCTTTAATCCATTTCGCATTTATTTTTCTGTATGGTGTAAGGGAGTATTCTAACTTCATTGATTTACATGATGCTCTCCAGTTTCTCCAACACCATTTGCTGAAGAGACTCTGTTTATTCCATTGTATGTTCTTGACACCTTTGTTGAAGATTAATTGACCAAAATTTTTTGGGTTTATTTCTGGGCTTTCTGTCCTGTTCCATTGATCCATATTTCTGTTTTTGTACTAATACTATGCTGCTTAGATTACTGTAGCTTGTAGTATTTTCTGAAATCTGGGAGGGATATTTCCCCAACCTTATTATTTTTCTTCAGCAATGCCTTGGCAATTTTGTGTCTTTTATGATTCCATAAAAAATTAAATATGATTTGTTCTATTTCTCTGCAGTATGTCCTAGGTAATTTAATACAGGTTGCATTAAATCTGTAAATTGCCTTGGGCAGGTGCATGGGATATCTTTCCATTTTTTCAGGTTTACTTTAATCTCCTTAATCAAAGTTTCATTGTTCTTCATGTATAACAATTTCACCTCCTTGATTAAATTTATTATTAGATATTTTATTACTTTGAGTGCTATTTTAAAAGGGAGTGTTTCTTTACATTCTTTTTCTGATGATTCATTATTAGTATAAAGAAATGCAACCGATTCTTGTCCATTAAACTTGTATCTGCTACCTTGCCAAATTCTTTTATTAGTTTTAGTTTTGTGTGAAACTTTCAAATTTTTCTGTATTGAGTATCATGTCATCTGCATATAGTCACAATTTTACCTCTTCCTTTTCCTTTTTGGATCCTTTTTATTTCTTTTTTCTTACCTGATTGCTGTAGCTAGGGCTTCCAAGACTATATTGAATACAAGTGGTGAGAATGACAACCTTGTCCTTTTGAAGATTATACTGTATAGCACAGGGAAATATATACAAGATCTTGTGGAAGCTCACAGCAAAAAGACAATGTGACAATGAATATATGTATGTTCATGTATAACTGAAAAGTTGTGCTCTACACTGGAATGTGACACAACATTGTAAAACGACTATAACTCAATTTTTAAAAGTTAAAAAAAAGCTTTTATTATGTTGAGATATTTTCCCTCTATAACAACTTTGGTAATGTGCTTTATCATAAATTAGTGTTAAATTTTATCAAATGATTTTTCTGCACCTATTGAGATGATTGTGTGTGTGTGTGTATGTTTTCTCTTGTGATACATTACATTGATTGATTCATGTATGGTGCAGCATCCTTGTGTTCCTGGGATGAATCCAAATTGATCATGGTGTATGATCTCTTTTAAGTGCTGTTGGACTCTGCTAATATTTTGTTGGGGAGTTTTGCATCTATGATCACCAGTGATATTAGTATGTAATGTTGATTTTTGGTAGTACCTTTGTTTTTGGTATCAGGCTAACGGTGACTTCATCGAATGAGTTTGGGGGTACTCTCTCTTTTTCAGTCTACTGGAAGTGTTCAAGAAGGACCGTCATGAGTTCTTTGTATGTTTGGTTGAATTCCTCAGTGAAGCCTTCTGGTCCTGGACTTTTGTTTCGAGGTAAGCCTTTATTTCTAATTCAGTTTGATTTCTCCTGATTGGTTTGTTCAACTGGTCAATTTTTCTTCACTCAGTCTTGGTGGACTCTATGTTTCCAGAAACTTGTCCATTTCTTCTAGGTTATCCATTTTGTGTCCTAGTAGTTGTTCATAGTATTTTCATATTACATTGTGTATTTTGTGGTATTGTTTGTAATTTCTCCATTTTCCTTTCTTATTTTGTTCATTTCTGCTCTCTCTTTTCTCCTCTTCATGAGCTTGGCCAGAGATGTGCCAATTTTGTTTACTCTTTCAGAAAACCGACTCTTGGTTTGATTGATTTTTTCCATTGCTTTTTAATCTTTATTTCCTCCATGATCTTTCTTATTTTCTTTCTTCTGCTGACTTGCTTTTGTTTGCTCTTGGTTTTTCTAATTCTTTTAGCTAGTAGGTTAGAATGTTTATTTGAGATTGTTCTTCTTTTTTGAGGAAGTCCTGTATTATTATGAGCTTCCCTCCTAGGACTGCTTTTCCTGCAAAGCATAGATTCTCTGTTGTTATGACTAGTAAAACTTTAAATAGATGTTTTCCAAGAGCAGTTTTATGTTCACAACAAAACTGAGAGGAAGATACAGAGATTGCCCATATGCCCTGTCCCCATACTTGCACAGCTTTCCCTATTAGGCCACTTTGGTGGGGGACGTTTCTATCTGTTTCTGTTGATGAACCAATAATGACACATCTTTATCACCTGAAGCTCATGGTTTCTATTATTTCATCTTGGTGTTCATTCTGTGGATTTGGACAAATGTGTAATGACATACATCCATTATTATAGTATCAAATGGAGTATTTTCACCAGCTTCAAAATCTTCATTGCTTGCCTATTCAGCTCTCCCACCCAAAATCCCTGGCAACCACCAATCTTTTTACTGTCCATATGGTTTTTCCTTTTCTAGGAAGTCACATAGTTGAAATCATACAATATGTAGCCTTTTCCAATTGGCTTTTTCACTTAGTAATAGGCATTCAAAAAAAATACAGGCATTCAAATTTCTTCCATGTCTTTTCATACCTTGATGGCTCATTTGTTTTTAGGATAGAATATTATTCTATTGTCCAGCTGTACCACAGTTTATTTACCCATTACCTAATGAAGAACAACTTTGTTGCTTCCAAGATTTGGATATGATGGATAAAGCTGCTCTAAACATCTATATATTGTTTTTTGTGTGGACATAAGTTTTCAACTCCTTCGGGTAAATACCAAGGAGTGCAACTGCTGGATTATATTGTGCCTGAGTGTTTAGCTTTTTAAGAAGATGACAAACTGTCTTCCACAGATTCCCTACCATTTTGCATTCCCATCAGCAGTGAATAAGAAGTGCTATAGATCCACAACCTCACCAGGGTTTGGTGTTGTCAGTGTCCTGAATTTGGGGTGTTCTAATATATTTGTTTCCATTTGCCTAACGACATATGATGTGGAACATTTTTTGATATGCTTATTTGCCCTCTGTGTATTTTCTTTGGTGAGATGTCTATTAATGACTTTTGGCTACATTTAGTCAGGTATTTTTGTTTCACTGTTGAGATTTAAGTGTTTTGTGTATATTGAAGGTAATAGTCCTTTATCAGATGTGCCTTTTCAAAATATTTTCTCCAAGTAAGTGTCTTCTCTGTCATTCTTTTGGTATTATCATTTCTCTAACAAGTTTTTAAATTCAGTTATACTTTTCAACTTCATGTTTCCCATTCTTATTTTTTTTAGTAAGTTCTCTCTTATTATTTTCTATTAGATGAGACATTTGCATATCTTCTTTTAAATTTTTAACAATGATTTTTTGTTCTTATAAGAGTTATAATGTCTAATATTATATCTATAATATCTAATATCTGTGCTCAGATATTGAAAAATAGTATTCATTTGATTTGTACTTTTATTCTCCTTTAGAATGGAACAATTTTCAGCATTTCTTTTCTTTCATGATCTTATGATTTTTGAAGAACATATGTCATTAATTTTATAGTAATTTTAAAATATAAAATGTGTCCATTTTATATTTTTCTGATATTGCCTCATGACTAGTTCCATGTCATGTATCCTTAGCAGGAGCACAACAAGCATCAGTGATGCTATGTTCTTCCCAAGGTGTTATTTTAAATGGCACAAGATATCAATTTTTCCATTTATGGGTGATGCTAAGTTCATCACTTCACTAGGTGGTGTCTATTAGGTTTCTCCCCTATAAAGTTTTTTATCCTTTGTGACTAACCAGTAACTTGAGATTATGTAAATATTCTGTTCTTCATCAAAATTTTACCCACTGTTTTTAGCATCTATTAATTTGAGATTATGTAAATATTCTGAGATTATGTAAATAATCTATTCTTTTTTTAATACTTACTCAATTTCATTTCTAGTGATCGGTTTGTTCTAGTGGTCAATTTCTTCTTGATTCAGTCTTTGTGGACTGTATATTTACAGAAACTTGTCCATTTCTTCAAGGTTATTCATTTATTTTCCATAAAGTTGTTTACAGTATTCTCATATGATATTTTGAATTTCGGTAGTATTGGTTGTAATTTCTCCATTTTCCTTTCATATTTTGATTATTTGTGCTCTGTCTTTTCTCTTCTTTGTGAGCTAGGCCTGAGGTTTGTCAGTTTTATTTACTCTTTCAAAAAACCATCTCTTCGTTTGATTGACTTTTTCTGTTGTTTTTTTAAATATCTATTTCATTTATTTTCTCCCTGATATTTATTGTTTTCTTCCTTCTGCTGGCTTTAGGTTTTGTTTGCTCTTCTTTTTCTAATTCTTTTAGTTGGTTGATTAGGTTGCTTATTTCAGATTGTTTATCTTTTTTGAGGAAGGCCGTTATTGCAATGAATTTTCTTCTTAGGACTGCTCTTGCTGCATCCCATAGATTTTGTGTGGTTGTGATTTTTGTCATTTGCCTCAAAGTATTTTTTTATTTCTTCTTTGAATTTAACATTGACCCATTGGTTTCTTAGTATCATGTTGTTTAATCATCATGCTGTCAATTTTTTCTGCTATGTTTTGCTGTAGTTGATTTCTAGTTTCATGGCATTGTGTTCAGAAAAAAAAATTGCTTAAAATAATTACTATCTTCTTAAAGTTGTTGAGTCTTCTTTTGTGCCCAAGTGCATGATCCATCCTAGAAAGTGTTCCATGTGCACTGGAAAGAATGTTTATTTTAATTTTGGGGGATGTAATATTCTGAAAATGTCAACCAAGTCTAATTGTTCTATTGTATCATTTAGTTGCTGTTTTGCCTTTGTCTTTCTGTCAGGAAAACCTGTCAAGTGATGTGAATGAGGTGTTAAAATCTCCTACTATGATTGTGTTCCCATACATTTCTCTCTTTATATTTGTTAGTATTCACTTTATGTATTTAGGTTCTCCTATGTTTTGTTCTTATATGTTAACATATATACTATCCTCATCTTGCACTTTGCCTTCAATCATTATATAGTGCCCTACTTATCATTATTTATGGCTTTAGTTTTTAAGTTATTTTGTCTGTAATCAGTATTGCTACTCCTACTTTGGTTT
The DNA here is from genome assembly GCF_048564905.1 of Vicugna pacos. Lineage (NCBI taxonomy): Eukaryota > Metazoa > Chordata > Mammalia > Artiodactyla > Camelidae > Vicugna > Vicugna pacos. The sequence goes on along the minus strand of NW_027328726.1, from coordinate 2,458,766 downwards.
TCTTCCATTTGCATGGAATATCATTTTCAATCCTCTCATTCTCACTCTATGTCTCTTCTTCTCCCTAAAGAGTGTCTCTTGTAAACAGCATACTGTATGTTCTTGTTTTATTTTCCAATATACCACTCTGCCTTTTGATTGGAGCATTTAGTCCGTTGACATTTACAGTAATCATTGATAGACTTGTATTTATTGCCATTTGGAACTTAGTTTTGCAGTTGATTTGGTATTTCCTCTTTGTTTCTTTTTCTTTTTGTGGTTTGATAATTTTCCTTGTATTATCTCTGTTTTATTTTGTGTGTGTCTCCATTGTTAGTTTTTGTCATATGGTTACTCTGTTTTTTGCATATACTAACCCATTACTATATCTGTTTGTTTTAAACAGATAGTGATATAAGTTAAAACCATCCTGCCAAAAACAAAAAGAAAAAGAAAAAGAAAAGAAAAATACTCTTAATTTTCTTGCTCCCTTCTCCCACTCTTCACGATTTAGACGTCTCTCTTACAGTTTCGTGTTTATTCTGTTGTTATTCATTGAAGTTATCATCTTTCCAATTATGTTCTTTTCCCTTTCAGTAGAAACCTGGCCATCCTGATTATAATATGTCTTGGTGTGGTTATGTTTGGTTTCTTCTTGTTTTGGACCCTCTGTGCTTCCTGTACTTGGATATCTGATTGCTTCTTAAGGTTTGGGGAGTTTTCAGTTATTTTTTCTTTAAATGCCTTTTCAGTCCCTTTTGATTTTTCTTCTCCTTCTGGGACCCCAATTATGCATAAATCAACACACTTTATATTATACCATATGTCACTTATATTGTTTTCATTGTTTTTTTTTTTCTCTCTCTCTCTCTGCTGTTCTGATTGGGTGATTTTGTTTTCCTGTCTTCTAAGTCACTTATTCATTCCTCTGCATTATCTAGCCCACTAGCTCTCATTTCAATAAATGGGTTTTCCAATTTTATGTGGCTCCTCTTTATAGTGTTAATTTCTTTTTTTGACATATTCTCTGTCTCTATGCACAATTTGTTTCATTTCCTTCTGTACTGTGATCAGTCATTTTTTGAAATAATGATGTAGTAGACTATCAAAGTCTGTTTCATTGATTATTCTTTCAAGGAATTTCTCTTGTTCTTTTAATTGGGAGTGATTCTTTGCCTCTTTACCTTGCTTATCTTTCTCTGGCACTATGGATTATAAAGTATCAGTTATCTACTCTGGTCCTGAAAGGTTTTATTTATTCATTTATTTATCTGAAGTGGATGCAGAAATAAAACTATAAAAGAGAAATGTAAAATAAAAAAATTGAAAACAGTGTATAATCAATAACAGAAGAACAAAACAAATAAAAATCAAATAGAAATCAATTTAAAAATTAATAAAAATGTCTTAAAGAAAAATTTTAAGTTAATTAATGAATAAAATATTTTTAAAAAGTAAAAATTAAAGAAAATATGGATAAATTTCTCTATACACTATGTCCTTATAATTTTGTTGAGAGTTCTTTCTAACTTACAGGTAGTTGCCAAGTCTTCCTTCCTTCCCTTTTGCCTGTTATTACTTTGGTTGGGGATGTGGCCAGTGTTCTGGTGGCAAGAGCATGCCCTGGCTATTTAGTGGGGCCTCCTTTTTGTTCTGTTGTTGTCACCAACCCTATCCTCACCCTGCTGCCAGAATTCCACTCACTGGTTCTAGAGGCCCACCAGTTGTGTCCCTGGATCAGGGAAAATGGCCTCACTAGCCCTTGCCTCTGCTCTGTGCCAAATCTCTGCTTCTTATTCATTTGTCTTAGAAGCACGAGTCCACAGAGGCACCTTTGCAGAAAGTTTCCCTCTGCATGGGGCTGCAAACAAATCTCAGTCTCACCTATGAGGTTGCCGAACCCTAGGTATAGCTTCAGGTTTCAACCCCACTTTCATGTGGGAGCTGCACACTGGAGAATATGGTTGTTGTCATTAAGCCCTGCCTCTCTTCTCCCAAGGATACACCAGTAATGGTGCCATGGGTCTGCAGAGACAAATGCTACAGTGCCCCTCTCCCTAGGGCACACCTGCAGTGTTGCTTTGTGTGTGTGTGTGTGCGTGCGTGTGTGTGTATTTTATGAGGGATCCAGGCTTTTCTGATCTGTATATCCCGCTAGTTATGGCACACAGCTCACTGAAGTCCCCCAAGCTTGCCTCTGTACACTTGGCCCATGTCCTTTTCCTGGCTCAGGCAGCCTGTCCTGTCCCAAACCTGCTGGTTAATATCTATGCCTGGGGATTACAAGGATCCTTTGTGCCCACTTAACTTAGTTCTGTCATCAAAGGCCATTCCATCCAGATCCAAGCCTTGGAAGTTCCCCCTCCATCCCACTGACCTCTCCTTTGGAGTGAAGGAGACCCAGCAAATGAATGCTATTTCTCTTTCATCACTCTCTCCCTGCAGGACTGGTTCCCCACTATTTTCCTTTCTCTTCCTTTTTTTTTTTTTTCCTCTTTTCTCCTACTCAGTTGGCAATGTATTTTGTCTTTTGAAGAAGGCAATGTTCTGTCAAAGTTCAGCAATTGTTCTGATTGGATGGGTGGGTTCATGGATATCAGTCTTGGTGTATTTGTGGGAGAGGGTGAGCTACAAGTGTCCTTCTACTCCACCATCTTTGCCCTTCTCCTCTGCTTATTTTCTATTTAGAGTAAACCTTTCATTATTTACTTTAGCATAGATTTAGTATTGCTGAATTCTTTTAGTCTTTGCTTGTCTGTGAAATTCTTTCTCTTTCTATTCTAAAGTACAGCCTTACTGCATAAATTATCCTAGGTTGCAGCTTTCTCTCATTCAGAACTTTTAATATATATTGCCACTCCCTTCTGGCCAGCAGTGTTGGTGAAGGGAAACCAACAGATAGCCTTATGGGGTTTTCCTAATAACTAACAATTCATTTTTCTCTTGTTGCCTTTAGTATCATTTCTTTATGTTTAACTTTCACCATCTTAATTTTAATATGTCTTGGTGTAAGTCTATTTGGGTTCTTCTTCTTGAGTACTCTCTGTGCTTCCTGTACTTGGATATTTGATTGCTTCTTTAGGTTTGGGATATTCTCAGTAATGATTTCTTCAAATACCTTTTCAGTCTCTTTTGCTTTTTTTTCTCCTTCTGTGACCCCTACTATGCATAGGTTGGAATGTTATATATTATCCCATAGATCCCTTATATTGGTTTCATTGTTCTTTTTTTTTTCTTGCTTTTCTGTCTGCTGTTCTGATTGGGTGACTTCTCTTATCATGTCTTCTTAGTTACTTCTTCATTTTTCTGCATTGTCTAGTCTGCTTTTGATTGCCTATAGTGGCTCTTTTCATAGCCATTGAGTATTATGTTTTTTATTATCTCCCCTTTATAGTTTCAATTTCCTTTTCATAATGTTCTCTCTCTCTATTTATAGTCTCTTTTATTTCTTTCAGTGCTTTCATCACTCCAGTTTTGAAGTCATGATCTAGTAGACTATTCAAATGTATTTCATTGACTGTTCTTTCTGGGGATTTCTATTGTTCTTTTAATTGAGAATCATTCCCCTCCTTCATCATTTTACTTATATCTCTCTGGCACTATGGATTATGAAGTATCAGTTATCTTCTCTGGCCTTCAAGGGATTTCTTTTTTTTGAAGAGGATGTGTTTCTGTGTAGACTGCACACCCCTAATAATTTTGTTGCTAGGTCTGTTTTTAGTATGGATGGTAGCCACGTCTTTCTTCCATGTGTGTTATCTGTTATCCATTTGATTAGGGATGTGGCTGGTGTTGTGGTGACCAGAGCCTTCTCTGGTTTTTTAGTGCGGTCTCCTGTTTGTTCTGTGGTTGTCACAGCTCTGTCAGGGACTGGGTCTGTTTCCTTTTTGTTGGGAGTGAGGCTTCCAGACCTGGTTCTGAGCTCTGGTGCATACTAGGTGGGGTTGGATCACTTTAAGTACTTTTTCTTGATTCTGCCCTTGTCCTAGCTTCAGTCACAGGAATGTCAGTATGCTGCTCTGGTTTCCCCAGGTTCTCTGCCCTCAGAAATACCAGTGCAATTCCACTGAATTCTGGGTTACACACTTGGTTGGTGATGCACTATCAGGTCAGTGACATCCCCAGCAGCAAACACTGCACCTGCACTTGCCCTGATTCACAAACTCTGTTCACCTGTCTTAGATGCCTACACCAGTAGGGCTTCCAGCACTCAGTGACTGCATTCATGCTACCAGATCAGCACCATGCCAAGTGCCAAATGCTGCCCCTTCAATCACCCCACTTTTCAAACTCTGCTCATTTTTCCCAGAGGCCCACAGGTCATGCAAGTTGGTCAGAACTTCTCTCGGTGCTGCATCCACTCAGGGTATGTGGGCTCACAGAAAATGGCCACACCAGCACTAACCCTCATTCTGTGCCAGAATCCTAGTCCTTGCCCATTTGTCTTAGAGGTGTGGGTCCACAAAGGCACCTGCATAGCAAAATGGTCCCCTTTGCTTGGTGTTGTAAACAAATTTCAGTCCTGCCTGTGAAGTTGTGGAGCCTCTGGGTATGAATTTGTGTTTCAAATCCACCTCTACCTGGGAGCTGAACACTAAGGGATATGGTGGTTGTGGTGGAGCCCTGCATCTCTTCTCCTAAGAACACACCAGCAATGGTGCCACAAGCCTGTGTAGACAAAGGCTATGGCCCTGCCTCATTGTGCTCCTCCCTGCAATGCACACCAGCAGTATTGCTTTCTTTTTTTTTAATTTTATGGGGAACTCAGGCTGTTCTGTTCTCTATACCCTCCCAGACATAGTTCATAGCATACTTCAGCCCCCTGAGATTGCTTCTGTGCAGTTGGCCCCAGTCCACCACTTGGCTCTGGCAGCCATTCCCAGCCCACCCCCTGCTGGTTTGTGTCTAAGGCTGAGGTCACAGGGAAATTTAGTGCTCATTTTACTTATTGTTTTGTGAGCCAAGGGCTACTTTGCACAGATAGAAGACTTGGAGTACCCCTTCCCCCCCAGTTTAAGAGTGCAAATCCTCCTTTGTCACTCCCACACTGTGGGATTTTTCCCATGCTATTTTCCTTTTACTTTTTCCTACCAGATTTGTGGTGAATTCTGTCTTTTGAAGAAGGTGATGTTCTGTTAATGTTCAGTAGGTGTTCTGAGTGAATGGGTAGTGTCCAGGGGTGTCCCTCTTGGTGTATTTGTGGGAAAGGGTGAGCTCCTAGTGTCTTTCTACTCCACCATCTTGGCTGCTCCTGACTCCTCTTTCTTAAATTTGATACTGAAATTACTAATAATTGCCCAGAATTCTCAATGTTTCCATGATCTATTCAGACAGATATTGTATACCTGTCTGAAAATTAACATGACATTTCTTATTTTCAAAAAAATTGACAGCACATTCTGCAGGGAAGAAGTAAATATAAGTGTAATCCTATGAATTTTCAATAAAAGGATGAACCGATGAAAAGTCTGGTAGCCATGTACAGTGAACGTCAGTTATCTTTGTTCTACCTTCCTTGATAATGACATTTTCTGTGGTACTAATTTCTTCTCTTCCCTCTACTGATCAAAACTTCTCCACTTTAAGGCATATAGTGGTGAGCATAGATGCCTTCCACAACTTCTCCACTCTCCACTGTGAATAAAACATAAAACTAAAATGTCTTAGCCAGACATCCAAAGTCCAACATAGTTTTATCTTAGTTCCACTCCCCCACAATTCATTTAATTCTAGGAAATAAAGATGAACATGTCAGTGTAATACTGGAAGACACTGCACTTTTTTTGAATGTTTATTGATGGATATCTAATATCAGTTTTAGATTTTTTTTTCCTCTTGGGCTAAATCTAATTCCCCAAAAGTAAATATTTAAGTATTTTCTCTGCTGGGTTTAAGCGTTACAAGTTATTTATTAATTATAGACTATAATCATCCTTATATTATGAGATAATGAAATACAAACACATTTCAAATTGCTTCTCCACTCACTCTCCTCTTTCTTTTAGAGAATAAAAGTTTATCATTGAATTTTAATTCATAATTAAAATATATCTATATATAATTGTTTATATTTATTTATTGAAGTATAGTCAATTTACAATGTTATGTCAATTTCTGGTGTACAGCATAATGCTTCAGTCATACATTAACATACATATATTATTTTTTATATTCTTTTTCACCATAAGTTGCTACAAGATATTGAATATAGTTCTCTGTGCTATACAGTATGTAATTGTTGTTTATATTTTATATATATATTAGTATCTGAAAATCTCAAGCTCTCAATTTAGCCTTCCCACTCTCTTCTCCCTCTGGAAATCATAAGTTTGTTTGCTATGTCTGTGAGTCTCTTTTTTTTTTAATAATTTCATCTATTTTTTAAATGCTACATATAAGTGATATCATATGGCATTTTTCTTTCTCTTTCTGACCTCACTTAGAATGATATTTCCCAGGTCCACTCATGTTGCTTTAAATGGCATCATTTTATTATTTTTTTATGGATGTGCATTATTCCATTGTATAAATATACAACTTCCTTATCCAGTCATCTGTCCTCTTGTTAATCTTACTGGGGAAGCCAAATCTTACTGGAGAGACCAATGCTCACTTTCTAGGTCACAAGTGGAATAGTCAATTTGTTTTGGCTTGCTTTGAACTGAAAATTGTTGAGTTAGAGGATTTCATTTCCTATGATGATGCCTTTTTCCACACAGTAATGTTCCCACTGTTTAGTCATACCTTTCCTGAATCTCCCTACATGGACAGAAATGTCAAGCTTCACCATGAGAGACACAAGCTCATAGACTTTATACTTCCAGAATGATTCAAGATTTGGATGTAAGACTCAGGTTAGAATCAGTGCATTAAGTTGTTCAACAAATAAATTACACAGACTTAGTATATGCCAACCTCAGACACTGGCTGCAAGTGGAGTCAGGGTATTCACAAACCAGAAAGCATCACTGAGTTTATGTCCAGAGTTTTTACTTGGGCTTTATAATTTATTAAATCATTGGACACATGATTAATCTCCATCTCCAGCACCATCTCCTCCCATCTTCCCAGAGTCCAGCATGGCCCTAATTTTCAACCCTCTAATTATGTGGTTGGTCATTCTGGGATTAGCCCTCATGCTGAAGTTAACTTGGCCCACTACCATGAGTCACCTCATTAGCATAATAGACACTCTTCTCACTCAAGAAATTCCAAGAGATTTGAAGTTCTGTGTCTGGTACCAGAAATAAAGGACAGATATTTTATTTATTATACCACTGGTAATAACTCTAAAAATTTGGTATGCATGAGAACTACAAAGGAGATTGTTTAAAATTTTACCCTTTGTAGAACTGAATTGAGGCTCAGAACTTCCTAACTTTCAGGAGCACATAAAGAATGTTACATTGCTGATGAGCATGTAAATTGGTACAATCACCTGAGAAGCAAATATCTGTCAGTATCTACTTTAACCTGAACATACAGATAAACCTATTCCAGCAAATCTGCTTCTAGGTAAATACCTAATATAAGTGGCCACTGTCAGGAAAAACTGAAACATTTTGAAACACACACTCAACCACACTAAAGATTACTTGTTGTCTGTCTAGCTCACCCTTTGAATATTTCAAATTCAATGTTACTGAGCTATTTTCTAACTCTGTAGGTAGTAGGAAACATACAGTGCTATAAATTATTATTTTTCTGTAGAAATGTTAATGTACTAAATCTTGTGGAATGTAATTGCTGGGTACCATTGACTCAGTGTGCTGTAGTTTGTCTAGATTTCTTCTTTAAAGGAACCCTTCATCTCCTCTCTAAGTCACCATTTCTAAGAGGGACAACACTTAAATTGGTGTGAAATACAAGACTTATAAAATATGAGAGCACATCTTAATTTGAGCTTCTAGTCTTTTACATTCTGGCCTCAAGCATCATTTCCAAATTCCCCTTTTTATTTCCTTTTCTCAACTCATATCCAAAGACTGTTCCTGACACTTCAGCCATCTTGCATGATGTCTTCATCCATTACCCAATTCCTCTCCCAGCATGCATGCTCACACACACAAACATGACCACTTCCACCTGCCTTCCTTTCCTCTTTGAAATTTTTGAGCACAACTGTGAGACACTTAAATTTCAATTATACATCATCTTACATATTTACCTTAGTGCATACCAATCTCTCCTTTTGCTTGGCAAGTTCTGAAGGCTTATCCTTCCTGTTATTAACTGATTTTTTACCTGGTCCTGGGGTGGCATCTTTTATGCATATGAGTTGAAAGAGAAGCAGTCAAGTGAATGGTTGATGAAGAAGTATAAAAATTGCCATGTAGGAAAATCTAGGACAGCAAAAAGAAAGAAATAAACAAAAATAATTGGTCATGCAGAGAAACTGTGAAACCAATGATCTTTATGCTTTAAGTCCAGGATTACCTCCCTGCCTAGTTCATTGGAATTCAAACCTAGGAATTTGCCCATGTGGTCCCACACCAGCTCCACTTTCTGCTTCTGCTATTCATTCTTGTGGAATTTTCTGTATGACATCTGCCTTCAACCTGTCTTTGTCTTCTGGTTTCTGCTTATGTCCCTTCATCCCAGTTCTTAGTGACTTGTCAGATGTCTCTGAGATCACAGCGATGAAGTTCCTTATACTATGTCTGGTGCAGGGTAGGTGCTCAGTGAGGATTTTCCTTCTTCTTAAAGTAGCTCAGATTTGTTATTATGCTTCCCGTGGAAGTGAGCAAAAGGCTTTTATTAAATTAGGACATAAAAGCAACCTGTGTTGTCAAAGATGTTAGCCTGAAGCAAAATTCCAAGATGGATGCTTGGAGAGTCAGTGGGAGCACCACAGGAACCTCTCCCTCCTTGTCTCTATAGATGGACTCACTTGCTCATTGTCCTTTAGGGGCTTAAGGAGCAAGTCTGAACTCACAGCTCCTTGTTCACATCAGAGGCTGCCATCCAACCACTGTGGCCATGACTCGACCCTCTCCTCCAGCAGCACCAGCTCAACTCCAGAGTAGAAGCTGAGAGCAGTGTCTGTAGATCAGAGTCCAGAGAGTTAGCTCTTCCTGCATAAAGTGGGGTGCCCCTGCATTGAGCTGTGTTGAATGGCAGCAAGCATCCACTTTTTAGCAGGTAGGGCTTCCCCCTTCCCAACTCTCTCACCCTTAGGGTATCTTCCCCCTCTCCCCTTTCTCCCCTCCATCCTTCTCTAACACACCATTGAATAGATGATGCTGGCTTGCAGCTGTTAACTTAGTTCTTTTTTATAAACCCAGTAGTTTATTTCAAAGTAGAAATTTTAGGTTTACTGGAAAAAAATCCCACTACAATTGACACTTATACAGACACTAGACTACTGTACATTTAAAAAGAGAAAAAATCAAGAAGGGCCAATGTGGTGGATTAGAACGACACTCTTAGCTCACCCTCTCCCACAAATGCACCAAGACTGACATCCACTGACCCACTTATCCAATCAGGAAGTCTGCTGAACTTTGACAGAACCTTACTTTCATCAAAAGACAAAACACGTCATTAATCTGGTAGGAGAAAAGGAAAATAAAAGGAAGAAAAAGGGAAATAGTGCAGTCCAGTCCCATGGGGAGGGAGCAGCTCATTTGCTGGGTCTCTCCCACTCCAATGAAGAGATCAGCTGGATGGAGGGGGAACCTCTGAGGCTTGAAATAGTATAGAATAGCCCTTGACTGACAGAACAAAGATAAATGGGCAAAAAGTGTCCTCATGATCCCCAGGCTTAGACACCAACCAGCAGGTGTGGGATGAAACAGACTGCCTGAGCCTGATGGAGGACTTGGGCCAACTGTACAGAGGTAACCTCAGGAGATTTCAATGTGCTGTGTGCCATCGCTGGAAAGGTATACAGAGCAGAACAACATACGTCCCCTATAAAATATAAAAAAAAAAAAGGAAAAGCAACACTGCTGGTGTGCCCTGGGGGGGAGGGGTGCCATAGCTTTTGTCTTTGAATACTTGTGGCATCATTTCTGGTGCCTTTTCTGGAGAAGAGAGGTGGACTCAACCACACCCACCATATACTCTAATGTGGACCCAGGTGGAGGCAGGGTTGAAATCTCAGTCCCTACCTAGGGGCTCTGAAACCTCATAGGTGGGACTCAGATTTGTTTACAGCCCCAGGCAAATAGGAAAGTTCTGCTTCAGTACCTCTGTGAACTCATGCTTCTAAGACAAACAAGAAGGGTTCTGGCACAGAGCAGGGGTGATGCCTGGTATGGCCATTTTATCCAAGTTCACCTAAAGAGCATGGAACTGAAGTGAAGTTAGGAGGGGCACTGAAAGGCAGAGAGACCCAACCACCTAACATGCACAAGTGCACCACCACAATACAGCATTTGGAGGAGACATGAGACATGGCACTAGGAGAAGCACAGATCAGGGGCACAACTGGAGGGCCTCTGGAACCAGTGAGTGGAGTTCATGCAGCAGGGTGAGAACAGGAACAGCGACAACCACAAAATAAAAAGGAGATCTCACTTAATAGCCAGGGAAGACTCTTGCTACCAGATCACAGGCAAAATCCCCAACAAAAAGAATAACAAGCAAAAGACAGGAAGACATAGCAACCACCCATACTTCAGACAGAGCTATCAACAAAATTATTAAGAGCACATAGTGCCCACAAGAACACATCCACATTTTTTCACTTTTTCTTTTACTTTTTAAATTTTTACTTTTAAAATATTTTTATGTTTCTGTTTAACCCCTTTTAAAATTGGACTTTAAAATATTTTAAATTGTTTTTAGTTTGTCTCAATTTCATTTTTATTTCTCTTTGCTTTATTCTTCTATTATCGATTAGACTATGTTCTCAATTTTTTTCTTCTTTTAAGCTTTTTAAATTTCTCACAATTTGCTTTTTATCTCTTTGTTTTGTTCTCTTATTAAAATCAGCTTTCAGATATTATTTTCTAATTTTAAGACTTTTAAAATTTGTCTCAATTTTTATTCCTCTTTGACTTGTTCTGTTATTGTTCATAATCTGTTTTCAAATCTTATTCTCTTCTTTTAATTTTTTTTAGCTTTATTTCTGCATCTGTTTTAGGTAAATAAGTAGAAAGAAAACCTTTAGAAACAGACGAGATAACTGATGCTCCATAATCAATAGTGCAGGAGAGATATAAGTAAAATAAAGAAGTAGAGGAACAACTCCCATTTAAAAGAACAGGTAAAATCCCCTGAAAGAATGATCAATGAAATAGACCTTGATAATCTATTAAATCATGTTTTCAAAAAAGGAGAGATAAAAGTACTAAAGATACAAAAAGAGATTGTATATAGAGGCAAAGAATATGGCAAATAGGAAATTGAAACTTTATAAAGAGGAGTGAATTAAAATAGGAAAACAAATTTGCTGAGATAAGAGCTGAGTTAAAAGTTGTAAAAAAAAAGTAGGCTACTTAATGCAGAAGAATTAATAAGTGGTTTAGAATACAGGACAACAGAAATCAACTAATCAGAACAGAAGAGAGGAAAACAAACAAAAACCAATGAAAGAACAAAATTCAATGAAAACAATTATCCTGTGGGATACTATAAAGTTTGCCAAAACCTACACATAGCAGGGGTCTCAGAAGGAGAAAAAAAAGCAAAAGGGATTGAAAAAGTATTTGAAGAAATCATAATTAAGAACTTCTGAAACATAAAGAAGCAATCAGATATACCAATACAGGAAGTACGAAGGGACCCAAACAAGAAGAAACAAAACAGACACACACTAAGATATATTATAATCAGCATGGCCAGGGTTAAAGATAAAGAAATGATTCTAAAGTCATAAGGAGAAAAACAGAGTTAGTTACAAAGGAAAACTCACAAGGCTTTCAGCTGATTTCTCTACACAAACACTACAAGCTAGAAGGGAGTGGCAAGATATATTCAAAGTCCTGAATGAAAAACAAAAAGATTCAGCCTAGGATAATTTATCCAGCAAGTCTATTCTTTAGAATAGCAGGAGAAATAAATATCTTCACAGACAAGCAAAAATAAAAGTATTTAGCAACACTAAATCTATACTAAAAGAAATATTGAACGGTATAGTCTAAATCGAAAAGAAGCAGGTTGATTTTGAAAGGAGAAAACCATAATTGGAAAGGTGATAACTACCATGAATTACGACAGAATAAACATGGAATTGTAAAAGAAGACATCTAAATCATTAAGAGTGGGAGAGGGGAGCAAGAAAATATAGAGTTTTCTTCATTCTTTAATTTGTTCATTCTCTGTAGGATGGGTTTGAGCTTATATTACTATAAGTTTAAAACAAACAGATACAGTAATGGGTTAATATATGTACAAAATTGGGTAACCATAAGACAAAAACTTACAAGAGAGTCACAAAAACTAAAAATTAATGAAGATAATAGAAAGGAAAATTTTAAAAAATAAACACACACACAAGAAAAAGAAAGGAACAAGGGGAAAAATGCCAAATCAACTGCAAAATTAAGTTTAAAATGGCAATAAACCAAAGTTGATCAGAAATTACTTTAAATTTCAATAAATTAAATGCTCTAATGAAAAGACATAGAGTGACAGACTGGAAAATAAAACAAGAACCTACAATATGACACATACAAGAGACCCACCTTTAGGAAAAGGACACAAATAGACTGTGAAAAAGATATTACACACACCCAGAAATGAACCCACAAACTTTTGGTCAACTCATCTTCGACAAAGGAGGCAAGAATATACAATGGAATAAAGACAGTCTCTTCAGCAAATGGTGTTGGGAAAACTGGACAGCAGCATGTAAAACAATGAAGCTAGAACACACCCTTACACCATATACAAAAATCAACTCAAAATGGATTAAAGACTTAAACATAAGACAAGATACAATAAACCTCCTAGAGGAAAACATAGGCAAAACATTATCTGACATACATTTCAAAAATTTTCTCCTAGAAGAAATAAAAGCAAGAATAAACAAATGGGACCTAATGAAACTTACAAGCTTCTGCAGAGCAAAGGAAACCAGAAATAAAACAAGAAGAAAACCTACGGAATGGGAGAAAATTTTTGCAAGTGAAACCGACAAAGGCTTGATCTCCAAAATATATAAGCAGCTCATACGACTCAATAAGAAAAAAATAAACAACCCAATCCAAAAATGGGCAGAAGACCTAAACAAGCAACTCTCCAAGGAAGACATACAAATGATCAAAAAGCACATGAAAAAGTGTTCAATATCACTAATTATCAGAGAAATGCAAATCAAAACTACAATGAGGTATCACCTCACACCAGTCAGAATGGCCATCATTCAAAAATCCAAAAATGACAAATGCTGGAGAGGCTGTGGAGAAAGGGGAACCCTCCTACACTGCTGGTGGGAATGCAGTTTGGTGCAGCCACTATGGAAAACAGTGTGGAGATTCCTCAAAAGACTAGGAATAGACTTACCATATGACCCAGGAATCCCACTCCTGGGCTTGTACCCAGAAGGAAATCTACTTCAGGATGACACCTGCACCCCAATGTTCATAGCAGCACTATTTACAATAGCCAAAACATGGAAACAACCTAAATGTCCATCAACAGGTGACTGGATAGAGAAGATGTGATATATTTATACAATGGAATACTACTCAGCCATAAAAACCAACAACATAATGCCATTTGCAGCAACATGGATGATCCTAGAGAATGTCATTCTAAGTGAAGTAAGCCAGAAAGAGAAAGAAAAATACCATATGAGATCGCTCATAAGTGGAATCTAAAAAACAAAAACAAACAAAAACAAAGCATAAATACAGGATAGAAATAGACTCATGGACAGAGAATACAGACTTGTGGTTACCGGGGGAGGGGTAGAGGGTGGGAAGGGATAGACTGGGATTTCAAAATTGTAGAATAGATAAACAAGATTACACTGTATAGCACAGGGAAATATACACAAAATGTTATGATAAATCACAGAGAAAAAAATGTGACAATGAGTGTGTATATGTCCATGAATGACTGAAAAATTGTGCTGAACACTGGAATTTAACACAACAATGTAAAATGTTTATGAATCAATAAAAAATGTAAAAAAAATAAAATAAAATAAAAAAATAAATTAATTTTAAAAAAGATATTACACACAAACAGAAATGAAAAGAAAGCAGGAGTAGCAATACTGATTTCACACAACATGAAATTTAAAACAAAGACCATAAAGAAAGATGAAGAATGTTTTACGATTTAAGAAGCAATACAAGATGAAGATACTACATCCATTAACATAACTATACCCAATGTAGGAACAACTAAATACATAAAGCAAATACTAACAGATATAAAAGGAGAAATTGCTGGGAATAAAATAATGGTAGGAAATTAAAACATCCCATTATCCTCATTGGAAGATCTTCCAGATGCAAATTTAATAACGCAACTGAAACTAAATAATACCATACACAAATTAGATGTGGTTGATATTTCACAACATTATATCCTAAAAAAATACAATATACATTCTTCATAAGTGCACATGGAACATTTTCTAGGATGGATTATGTACTTGGGTACAAAAAAAGACTCAACAATTTTAAGATGATAGTAGTTATTTTAAGCATTTTTTCTGAACACAATGCATGAAACTAGAAATCAAATATAGAAAAACAAAGGAGAAAGAAATGACAGCATGATAATTAAACAACATGATACTAAGAAACCAATGGGTCAATGATAAAATCAAAGAAGAAATTAAAAAATACTTTGAGACAAGTGACAAAAATCACAACCACACAAAATCTTTGGGACGCAGATAAGCATTCCTAAGAAGAAAGTTCATTGCAATAAAGGTCTTCTTCAAAAAAGATGAACAATCTGAAATAAACAACTAACCAACTAAAAGAATTAGAAAAAGAAGAGCAAACAAAACCTAAAGTCAGCAGAAGGAAGAAAACAATAAATATCAGGGAGGAAATAAATAAAATAGAGATTTAAAAAACAATAGAAAAAGTCAATCAAACAAAGAGCTGTTTTTTTTGAAAGAGTAAATAAAATTGAAAAACCTCAGGCCTAGCTCACAGAGAAAAGACAGAGCGCAATCAAAACAAGAAAGGAAAATGGAGAAATTACAACCAATACCTCAGAAATTCAAAATATCATATGAGAATACTGTGAACAACTTTATGGAAAATAAATTAATAACCTTGAAGAAACAGACAAGTTTCTGGAAACATACAGTCCACATGACTGAGTCAAGAATAAATTGACCACTAGCACAAACTGATCACTAGAAATGAAATTGGATAAGCAAAAAAAAAAAAAACTCCCAACGAACAAATGTCCAGGACTGCATGGCTTCACTGGAGAATTCTATCATACATACAAAGAAGAACTCATACTGGTCTTTCTCAAAATCTTTCAGAAGTTTGAGAAGGAAGGGGTACTCCCAAACTAATTCTATGAAGTCACCATCACCCTGATACAAAACCAGACAAAGACACTACCAAAAAAGAAACTCACAGATCAATATTAGTGAGGAAACATAGATACAAATATCCTCAACATAATATTAGCAAGCAGAATCCAACAGCACATAGAAAAGATCATATACCATGATCAAGTTGGGTTCATCCTAGGAACACAGAATGGCTCAACATATGCAAATCAATCAATGTAATACACCCTAACAACAAGAGAAAGGACAAAAACCACATGATCATCTTAATAGATGCAGAAAAAGCATTTGATAAGATTCACCACCCATTATGATAAAAATCCTCACCAAAGTAGGTATTGAGGGGACATATCTTAACATAAGAAAAGCTGTTTATGACAAATCTACAGCCAGCATAGAACTCAATGGTGAAAAGCTGAAAACCTTCCTACTAAAATCTGGCAAAAGGCAAGGTTCTCCACTCTCACCATTTCTATTCAACATAATCTTGGAAGTCCAAGCCACTGCAATCAGGCAAGAAAAAGAAATAAAAGAGATCCAAATTGGAAAAGAAGCTAAAAAATCCTCACTATATGCAGAGGACATGATACTATATATAGAAAACCCTAAAAGGTCCATGCAAAAACTACACGAACTAATGAAAGAATTTGGCAAGGTACAAAGATACAAGATCACAAGATTAATGTACAAAAGGATACAAGATTAATGTAAAAAATCAGTTGCATTTCTTTACACTAATGATGAATCAACAGGAAAAGGAAGTAAAGAAACAATCCCTTTTAAAATTACACCTAAAGTAATAAAATATCTTGGAGTAAATCTAACCAAGGGAGTGGAAGACTTATACATGGAAAACTACAAGGAAATTAAAGGAAATTTTAAAAAATGCAAAGATATCCCATGCTCCTGGATCGGACAAATCAGTATTGTTAAAATGGCCACATTTCCCAAGGCAATCTACAGATTTAATGCAATCTCTATCAAATTACTAAGGACATATTTCACAGAACTGGAACAAATCATTATAAAACTTATATGGAATCACAAAAGACCCAGAATTGCCAAAACATAACTGAAGGAAAAGAATGAGGCTGGAGGAACAACCCTCCCACACTTCAGAACATACTACAGAGCTACATTAATCAAAACAGCATGGTATTGATACAAAAACAGACATATCAATGGAACAAAATAGCCCAGCAATGAACCCACAATCTTTTGGTCAATTAATCTTCAACAAAGGAGGCAAGAACATACAATGGAATAAAGACAGTCTCTTCAACAAATGGTGTTGGGAAAACTGGACAGCAGCATGTAAATCAATGAAGTTAAAATACTCCCTCTCGCCATACACAAAAATAAACTCAAAATGGATTAAAGACTTAAACATAAGACGTCACAATAAACCTCTTAGAAGAAAACATAAGCAGAACATTATCTCACATACATCTCAGCAATGTTCCCCAGGGCAGTCTACCAAAGAAATAGATATAAAAGTAGAAATTAACAAGTGGGACCTAATTAAACTTGCAAGCTTTTGCACAGCAAAGGAAACCATAGGCAAAACAAAATAGCAACCTATGGAATAGGAGAAAATATGTGCAAAAGATGAAACTGACAATGCTTGATCTCCAGAATATATAAACATCCCATATGACTTAATAAGAAAAAGACAAACCACCTGATCCAAAAATGGGCAAAACACCTAAACAAGCAATTCTCCCATGAAGACATACAAATGCCCAAAGGCACATGAGAAAATACTCAATGCCACTAATTATCAGAGAAATGCAAATTAAAACTACAATGAGGTTTCACCTCACACCAGTCAGAATGACCATCATTCAAAAGTCTATAAATGACAAATGATGGAAAGGGTGTTGTTCAAAAGGGACCCTCGTACACTGTTGGTGGCAATGTAGTTTGGTGTAGCCATTGCGGAAAACAGTATGGAGAGTCCTCAAAAGACCAAAAGTAGACTTACCATATGATGCAGTGTTCCCACTCCTGGGCATATATACAGAAGAATCCTTAATTCAGAAAGACACCTGCACCCAAATGTTCATAGCAGCACTAGTTACAATAGCCAAGACACGGAAGTAACCTAAATGTTCATTGACAGATGACTGGATAAAGAAGTTATGGTATATTTATACAATAGAATACTACTCGGCCATGAAAATTGAGAACATATTGCCATTTGTAGCCACGTGGATGTCCCTGGAGAATGTCATTCTAAGTGAATTAAGCCAGAAAGAGAAAGAAATATACCACATATCACTTATATGTGGACTCTAAAATTTAAGACCAATGAACTTATATGTAAAACAGAAACAGACTCATAGACATATAATACAAACTTGTGGTTGCCAGGGGAGAGGGGATTTGGAAAGGAAAAGCTGGGAATTTGAGATTTGCAGATACTGAGTGACATATATAAAATAGATAAATAAGTTTTACTGATAGCACAGGGAATTATATTCAATATCTTGTGGTAGTCAATTTTTTAAAAAGAATATGAAAATTAATATATGTATATTTATGTATCACTGAAGACTAGTGCTGTGCACCATAAATTAAGGCATTGTAAACTAAGTATAACTCAATTTTAAAAAGTAAAAAAAAAAGTTGTCATTAAACTAGCAAAAATGCTCAGAGAGCGCATACAGATGAACCCACTGCCTCTGTCAAAATGAAATCACAGTGGGTTAGGAGGAAACTTGCACTGATTTCGAAAAAAACAGGCAATGAGCCCAAACCAAAGTTAATATCTTCCACTCCGTTTTTCCCTTGGGGCTTCATTCTCATGGAAATCCGACATGGAAGGGAAGTGTTAGGGACTTCAGGCTAGCTGACGCTCACTCCATGTTCTCTGATCAGCCATCTTAGCTGCCACAGGGGAGCGAGTGTCTCACTCCAAGTGGAAGAACACAGCACCAAGGCAGTGAGGGACCTCAAATACATCCACAGCATAAAGAAACAGTTTCTCAAAACATTTTGAGATATATGTCTATCAATCAGCATCATCAAATTATTCACTTGTATGTACTGCTTATGAAGCCATCACTATGGTCTCTGAGGGTACTAGAATTACAAGAGTTTACAAGATCTGACAAATAACAATGAGTTTTTCTTCTGTCTTTAAAATTTAAAGAAATTGAAAACATTATTTTGGTGGGCTAGCTGCCTCCATTGAGAAAAATTTAAAGAAGCACAGCTACAAATATAAATATCAAACCAAGCTCGGTCTCTGTACTGATCACTGGTCCCTGGCAGACACAAGATGGAAATGTGTAGCTCAAGTTCTTGGCATGAATTACTTCCTATTAATTTGTCATTAACAGTAAATTCTGTCAAACAAATTTAATCTTATTGATTTGTTTTCAAAAATAAAGACCTCTCACTTAAAAAATAAAAATCTTCAAAACCTTTTAAAAATGGGCAACTTGCTATAGCCTGGTTTATATTAGACATTAGGAAGGTCTTCCATTGTCTTCTTATTTACACTTTCACGTGCAATAAAGAAAAATCAGGATGCAGTTTAATCTAGTTCTTTTAAAAGATCTCTGAAGCCACCATAGCAAGATAGATAGGTTGATTCACACACTACCTTCTCCAAATTTCAGATAATTTTTACAAGTGTCATTTATTCCAAATTTGGAAACACCCTGAAGGAAGTTAGGGATGAACGGTGGTAGGAGACACACTGTAACTTTAGGAAGGACCTTACCTCTTCCCTGAACGTGTAGAAGAGCAGAGTGAGTCGTGCTTCTGGGGAGCGGAGAGGAACCGAGTGCAGGTTCCACTGTGGACCTGCTGAGGGTAGGGTTGGCGGGGTGCTGTTGATGAGATGTGCTCCAAGGAAAGGTGGGGTCAGGGAGCCCAGAATCACTGGAAATGGTTTCCTGGGACATGTGTCTAGAACCGGATGGCCTGGAATGGAACTAGCATGCACAGAATTCCACAGTCCCACAAAGGTAGATTCCCAGGTCCATGAACAACCAGGACCACAGGTGTGGGGTAGATGAAGGCCACTGTCTGAGAAAGTGGGAACAGGCCATGAACAGCAGTAAGGGTGTATGTGTCGGGGCTGGGAGGTGGGGTAATTCTTAAATCTTAGTTCACATGTAGACTACAAGAGACTGGGTGTGGAGAGGCCAAAGTCAGGGTGAGGTAAAGTAGTGGGGTATTTTTGTAGAAGGACACACTGAGGCTTGGTGATGTGTTAAAAATAGGGGAGTACCCCTGGTTTTTTGTTTGGGGAGACTAAAACCGACAGCAGTGGAATGAGAGGTGGATTGGAGGAAAGAAATTACATGGTGATGTAGTGAAGACACTCTTCTTGGGAGGTGAGGAGACTGGAACAGAAGTAAAATGTCTCTTTTCTCCAAAGGGATCCTCAAAGGCACAGAGAGTTCAGAAGTACCCCATTCTTCTCCCATTACCTGTTGCTTCCAGGGACTCCATGAGGGATAGGGAAACCACCTGCTTGATTATCACAGTAGAGAGCATCCTTGGTGAAGTGGAAAAACTTAAAAATTATATTTGAAATTATATTTTCTGAAGGCATCCATTTAAGAGGTTGCCATTGGGGTTCTTTTTTGAGAAGACTTGGACTTACAAATAAGTGCAATATATCCATTGAGATCTGCCCTGTCCAAAGTGGCAGCTGCTAGAGGGAAGGGTATAGCTATGTGATAGAACATGTGCTCAGCATACACGAGGTCCTGGGTTCATTCCCCAGTACCTCCATTAAATATAAATCAATAAAAACCTAATTACCCTCCCAAACAAACAAAACAAAAACCAAAAAACGCACAGAAAAATAAAGTGGCAGCCGCTAGCCACGTGCAACTATTGCTTACTTGATACATAGCCAGCTGAAGTTGAGATCGCGGTACGTGTAAAATAGACTCAGATTTTGAAGGTCTAGTATGAATAAAAGCATATGAAATATCTCATATTTTTTTCTGTTGATTATATGCAGCAATGATAATATTTTGGCTCTATTGGATTAAATATAAATATATTGCTAAAATCAATTCCTTTTTATTTTTTACTTCTTTAAAAAAGTTGGGGAGTCTTCTGGAAAATTTAAAATTACATGAGTTGTTTGCATTATATCTGGACATCCCCTGAGTTGATTCACCAGAAACGTACTTTTGAAAGTCCTGTTCATTTTATGAAGTTTTGTTTAATTATTAGAATTACGTTTTCATGCTGTAACCTTTACCAGCCTTCTGTCTGAAATCAAGCTCAGTAAGGAGCTGGCGTTTTTGGTTTTCCTTTGTGAATTTGATGAATGATTGCATTACTGTTTTGTGTTTTCTTTTCCAAAATTTAATTGTGTGCTGGTTAATTCCAGGATAGTGATGTCTGAGTTTTTTTGTTTTTGTTTTTTTTCTCTTTCCCTTTTTAAATGTAAAATTGTACCATCCTGGAAATAGTTATCTCAGGGTATTAGAAATTATTTTTTAAAACATTCACCTCTCAAAATTCCTTCACTGGGTCTGGCAGCTCACACCATGACTCTATTGCTCTTTAGAGCTGCAATTTCAGAACATTTTATTGACATATATTTGATTTACAATGTTGTGTTAATTTCAGGTGTACAGCAGGGTGATTCAGTATATATATATTTTTTTCTTTTTCAGATTCTTTTCCACTGTAGGTTATTACAAGAAATTGAATATAGTTCCTTGTGATATACAGTAGGTCCTTGTGCTTATCTATTTAATATATAATGGTATATATAAAATATATATGTATCTGTTAATACAGCCTCTTTTTGGATGCAAACAACATAGGTTGGGGCTCGGAGCCTTGAAAAACGAACACTACTAAGGCCATCCGCCCAGGCTTTGGGGGCTTTCTGAGTTTGTCTGCCCCTCCAGGTGAAGGCAATGGCTCCTGTCATGGGATGTGATGGTGCTTGGGCATCAGGGCTCTTTCCTGTAGCCACCACTGGGTGTCCTCAGTGAGCAGGGCAGAAAAATTGATGCCTATTCTGAAGTGGACGGGGGGTTCTGTGGACAGTGTGTTCTCACAATATTATCTTTTTCTGAGTGGCAGGGGATAATTATTTGACAACTTCTCTGTGACTGACAAGAAATGTGTGTGATAGAGTAGCCTTTCACATCTTACTTCTTAAAGCAATCACTTTCCCTCCCTTTTTGTTACAAAAGAATTTATGTTGTTGGGAAAACTACTCGTTAGGTGGACTTACCATAGTCACAGCCTTATGCCACTTAACCATATTTTCTTCTTGTGCTTTCGAGAACATTGTAAAGCTGATAGAAAGAAAACAAGTAGGAGGGAATACTCCCAAACTCATTCTATGAGGCCACCATCAGTCTGATACCAAAAACAAGCAAAGACACCACCAAAAAAGAGAATTAAAGACCAATATCACAGAAGAACATAGATGCAAAAAATCCTCAAGAAAATACTAGCAAATAGAATGCAACAGCACATAAAAAAGATCATGCATCATGATCAAATGGGGTTCATCCCAGGGACACAAGTGTGGTTCAACACATGCAAATCAATGTAATACTTCACAACAACAGGAGAAAGGACTAAAACCACATGATAATCTCAATAGATGCAGAAAAATGCACTTAATAAAATTCAATGGAGATCTATAAAACATTGACGAAGGAAATTAAAGAAGTTTCTAAGAAATGGAAAGATACCCCATGGTCCTGGATTGGAAGAATCAATATTGTTAAAATAGTCATACTGTCCAAAGCAATCTACAGATTTAATGTGATCTCTATCAGATTACACAGGACATTTTTTATAGAATTTGAACCAATAATCTTAAATTTATATGGAATCACAAAAGACCCAGATTTGCCAAAGCAATATTGAAGAAAAAGAATGAAGCTGGAGGAATAACCCTCCCAAACTTCAGACAACACTACAGAGCTACAGTCATCAGAACAGAATGGTATTGACATACACACAGGCCCATGGATCAATGGAACAGACTAGAAAGCCCAGAAATAAACCCACAGACCTACAGTCAATTAGTCTTTGACAAAGATAGGCAAGAAAATACAGTGAGTAAAGATAGTCTCTTCAGCAAATGGTGTTGGGAACACTGGACAGCAGCAGGTAAATCAATAACGTTAGAACAACTCCCACACACTATACACAAAAATAAACTGAAAATGGCTTAAAGAATTAAATATAAGACAAGACACTCTAAATCTCCTAGAAGAAAACATAGGCAAAACATTCTCTGGCATAAATCTTAGCAATATCCTCCTCGGGCAGTCTACCTACAATAGAACCCCTAGACACCTCTTCATACCACAATTCCACAGTGTTCAAAACAGTAATTCACTTGTGCAGCTGGGTAATAAGCCACAGATGCCAGACCACTGGGCTTTTCTAGATTTCTTGTAATGTCAAAGAAATCCAGAACAGTCATTAGCTATTTGAAGAAATTTTTGGTATCTCATTTTACAGTTAAAATTTTTTATTTCATTTTTCTAAAATTCAAAACTTCTGATTATATTAAAGCATAATCATACAGACACCCTTTTCAGGTGTACACACTACACTTTTTTCTTATCATTATAAACAAAGTTCAATTAATCAAGAAGTTACAATGAATTACAAATTATGTGCTAGGAAATGAAGCAGATACATAACATGTGAAAAAGAGCAATCTTTATGATAGTTTGGAATCTAGCTGGAGATATAAGTACTATGTTGTGCCATCAATTACTTGGTTTTGTGTTAATTCCAGATATATAAAAGAATTTTCAAGAAATCTTGTGTGACTAGAAATATGACATAGCTTTGCACCTGAAGGACACTCAGTAAATACTAAAGGAGGGAACAAATGAATGAACAAGAAGAACCAGCATAGCTGTGCAGATACATAGGATTGAGCAGGGTTTTCAACAACCAGCAACACAAAATCTGCTCCTCGCCAAAAAGAGCCCTCAAGTCTAAATACACACCTGAAATATTTCATTGAGTCTAAAGGCACTTATTTGTTTTCATGTCTCAGCTTCTCAGAAATTGATGAGATGGCATAATTTAAAGAGTAGCATTTTTTCTTTCTAATAGTTAAAATAAATGTGTATCTCAAGCTTCTTAAATTTGATCAAACATATCGATTGACCTAAACAAATGTTATTGTATGTAATATGATTTCAAAATTAATCACTTAATACATGCAAATTTAGATCCCTAATTATAACTTTTAATATTCATAACAGCTCAAAAACTTAATGAAATCTTGTGATGTCAAATCCTGTGAATTCTAATTCTTAAAGTTTCAAAACATAAAACAACAAAATTACAACCACTACAAACTCATACAGCACAGCTTAAAATCTAGAGCATGCAGAATCTACAATATTACTGCAAACGGTGCTGTGAGGTAAACAACTGTCGATATTGTAGACAAACCTCAGTTATAGAAACACTGAAGATATTCTTTCCTTTTTACACTAAAAGGTGGAAACCTGGGGAAAAGAAAATAGTTTTTGTTGCTGTAACTTTATAAATAAAGAATAAAATACTAACCACCTTAACATGTAGAAATTTTACTGAAAAACAAAAGGTGTTAACTTCATATTAATGAATTTAATATTCATTTATAAATTACTCTAATTAAAACTCATACAATCAACATAATGCAGTAACATAATACAAGCAACTTGTTTTATTTTGACCAGGGGAGATGTCATTTTAAAAAAAAAAAAAAGGAAGCAATGAATTTGCCAATGTCTGACTATTATCAGGTAGCTAGGGAAACATTTTGCAGTCTACTGGAAAAGTGCAAACAGGCATGAATAAAACTGCTGGCACAACCTTAGTACAGCATCCTAGTCTAATTAGTATAGGAAGATACATCAAGGAAAGAGCTTCCTTACCAATTTTTTTTTATCATTATCAGCCTCAATATCTGAATAGAAAAGGATATGAACTAGTGAAACATTAATCAATTAAGGGAAGAATAAACATAAAATCAGTAGGAGAATCTGCATATATCTATGCACCTACAGATATGTATGTGTGTATAGGAATTTCTCATAAGAATTACATAGTGAATCTGACTTTTGCTATGTACAGGGGTAACTAGTCACTTAATCTTTTTAGTCTTAAGATTCATCACTAGAAAATGAAATAACACTTGTTGAGTATCTGCAATATGCCCATCACTGTGTTAGCTGTTTTATGTAAATTATCTCAATCTCCAAAAGAATCCTACCAGATAATTAGTATTTACTTCACATAAGCAAAACTCAGTCACCTAAATTTGATTCCACTGGCCAAGTCAGCCGAATTCCAAAGCTCTTTTCCTTTACTACATGGTACTATGTATATATAACATGAATGTGCACAAATACTGTCCACTACATAAATCATGACATAGCAATGGGACAGCTAGAGACTACTGTCTAATTTTTTTCTACATAACACACTTCTGTAGTGAGAATTAGTTCAATCATTCATCATTAAGTGATAAGGTCAGTATAATGTGAAAGTCACATTGGTCCAGAAATAATTGTCTCCTGCATAGCAATGTTCTAAAGCCATGAGGGATGAGCTTTCTCACAGAGTCTTAGCAATATATGATGACCTTAAGGAAAACACCTGACAATCCTGTGGAAGAGGGCAAATAGAGGCCAGTTAATGGATTCAAGAACTACTAGGATTTCTACAATGTTAGACTACCTGGCTGAGCTGTGAACACAAATAAACCATGAAAATGTTTCCCCATGTTTACTTAAAAAAAAAAAGAGAGAGAGAGAGAGAGAGTAGTATCTAAAAAACAAAGGCTACAACCTGGATCAGAATTTTTAATTTTGACAATTTATCTTTAACAGAATTGAATGCCCTCGTGGACCTACATTTCAAAGTAGAAGACTAACTGATATTGGGTGCAAATGTTCAGCTATACTAGAATTTTATGAGAACTCTTACCAGTTTTGCTAGTACAGAGATTACAAAGCTGCATAGTTCTGTGTGGCTTGTCTGTATTTTTAGGGTATGATTTTGCAGAACTTTAGGTTTTTTCCAGAGACACATATGTTGTTTTACAAGAGAACTTCCTGCATTATGGTATTGTAGAAAACTCAGTTTCACCATGAGCTTTATTCAGACCTAGTCTAAATTCTTCAGTATTTGCAGTTACAGAGTAAAACCAATCTACACTGAGAGGTTAAATAAACTTTATTTCTACTAAACACTAAAAAATTACTTTGTCAAAGCAAATCATTGCCCATTTTTATTTTTACTTTAAGAAATAAGAAAGAGTTGGAGTGAAATATTTGAAATAAACAAAAAATAGAAAATAACATTTTAAAATACAGATTATATTAATAGGAGTAGAATACATGATCTCAAAATTCTCAAAATTATGCTAAATTAAATGTAAATTCTAGTACATACTATATATTAAAAAAACAAATATTTTGAGTCAGTTTAAATTTTTTTTTAATTCCACAAGGAAGATGACATTCATTACAATAATAATACAGGTTTTTCCCTTAGAAGTAGTCTATAGGTAGCATATTTGAGATTATTTTCCTTATGAAAATATCAAATTATTAAGGAGTAAACAATATTTACCAATATTGGCCACAGAGAATAGACTTTACTAAGTTGGCTTCTTCATTTAAATCTTTTTCTGTAATGTGTCTAAGACATCACTAATATTTTAAAAATGTCAAATCCTAATCAAATTTTAACTCTGGTAAATTAAGTTACTAAAAGTTATCAATATTGAAAGTTATTAAATTTCCACTGTGATAAAACAAAATAGGAATCAAAATTAAACAGTCCTGCATATAATAAAATGTTTATTTAACAACTAGAGCTTACACTGCTTAGTAAGTGTTTTACTCTCCTCATTGAGATGACTGAAGATTTCAGAACTAGGCTTCTGTCAATTTTCTAACTCTCAATCTCAAAAGGCTTTTGTTTCTTGATTCCTCCTTCTGTCCTTCCTGTCTGTGAAGAAAAAAGTGATCCCTATCATTCCCAAGACTAATATCAGTCCTTTTGATTTTGTCTACCCCATGTCTCTTCCAGAATCTTGCCCTTTTAATCATCTCCCTTCTGCTTAAAAGTTCAGTTGCTTTAATCTCATTTGTCTCTCTTTCCATGAACATTATTCTTCCTAAGTTTAAAAGATAATGTTGTTCCATGAAACTTACCTGTGTTTTGTGTATTCAGATACCCTGCTGTAAAATGTATCTCTTACTATGACTCACAGTAAAAAAAAAAAAAAAAAGCTTGAAAGTTACTAAACTAATCTTGTGCCTTCATTTCATAGATGTGAACATTGAACCCACAGATCGGATCTATCAAAATTCACTCACTCAGTAATAGAATCCTTGGCCTTTCAATTCTCTCTATGGACAGAGCTTTTCTTTACTTTTCAAACTATGTCATGACATGGTGTCATTTAGTGACGACCATTTGTCATTATCTTAAGGTTGTCTGTCAATAGACCCTTTATGTTAATATTAAATGAAAACTCAAGTTACTGGTTCCAAGCAAGGTCAGAATTCTGGACCAAAACTATTAACATCTCCATTTTGTTCATGTGCATCTCTTTTATTATAGGTCCATGAAGTGCCATTTTTTTCTGTCACCTTCTCCCTTTCTAGGTCATACCTCAGATAATGCTATCTACCTTGGAGCTCAGACTCCATCCTATCTTGTGTGTCTGACTGTAGAGAAGGCAAATGTGTGTATTTTCCCAGTTTTCTAGGATGCTCTTTGTCTTGTGGGGTGACATATTGGAGACACTTTACAAAAATGTGTGCTGTTCGGAAAGTAACAGGACTTGCCTTACCCTGTGTGTAGGCTGGAAATGAAGGTCAGTGGTGGGCTTGGCAGTGGCAGCCGCATAGGCTTACTGAGCCGTCCTCCAGCAGGGGGCAGCACTTACTTTACTGCTAGTGGAAGGGAGGGAGAGAGTGTGCGTGTGGGGGGGTAATTTACAATAACTGTAGTATGTGCTTTACTATGTTAAAGAGCTCCTCCCTTCACTCTTGAAATAATTTGATTTCTTTGAATTTGATTTTTGTATAAAGATCTACAGAACTAAATTAGCTGTATTCAAAGAAGTTTAAAAACCCTCCCATCTTTAATAACAATTTTACCATGATTTATCATCATGTTTGTTTAAGGACCATTTAACATTGTTTTTTTAATAGAAGAAAAAACATTTTAACTTTCAAAAATATATTTATTATTTTCTAATTATGCATTTATTACATTTATTTTGAAGTAAAACCTGTAATCATTAATCACTTAGAAAAATCACTGTTAACATTTTTCTATGTGCAATTTTTTAATGTATAAATAAATTTTTTAAATATACAGCTAGACTGAAGCAATATGCTGTATACCAGAAATTGACACAGCATTGTAAACTAACTGTACTTCAATTAAAAAAAATCTAGAAGAAAACATAGGCAAAACATTCTCTGAAATATATCTTAGCAATGTTCTCCTAGGGCAGTAAACCCAGACAATAGAAATAAAAGCAAAAATAAACAAATGAGACCTAATTGAACTTATAATCTTTTCACAGCAAATAAAACAATACACAAAACAAAATGACAACCTATAGAATGGGAGAAAATATTTGTGAATGATGAAACTGACAAGGGCTTAATTCCCAGAATGTTAAAAAAAAAACAGCTGATACAACTTAATAACAAAAAACCAAACAGTCCTATCCAAAAATGGACAGAAGACCTAAACAAGTAATTCTCCCATGAAGACGAACAAATGGCCAATAGGCACATGAAGAAATGCTCAGTATCGCTAATTATCAGAGAAATGCAAATTAAAACTACAATGAGGTATCACCTCACACCAATCAGAATGGTCATCATTCAAAATTCCACAAATGATAAATGCTGGAGAAAGTGTGGAAAAAAGGGAACCCTCCTACAGTGCTGGTGGGAATGTAGTTTGTTGCAGCTATTATGAAAAGCAGTATGGAGATTCCTTAAAAAACTAAAAACAGACCTAACCTATGACCCAGCAATCCCACTGCTGGGCATACATCTGGAGGGAACTCTAATTCAAAAAGACACATGCACCCCAATAGCAGCACTATTTACTATAACCAACCTAAAATGTCCATCAAAAGATTACTGGATAAACAAGCTGTGGTATATTTACATAATGAAATACTACTCAGCCATATAAAAGAATAAAATAATGTCATTTGCAGCAACATGTATGGACTTGGAGATCATCAGCCTAAGCAAAGGAAGTCAGAATGAGAAAGAAAAATACCATATAATATCACTCATATGTGGAATCTAAATAAAGAATAAAAGACACTGATGGACTCATCTACAAGAGAGAAAGAGACTTGCAGACATAGTAAACAATCTTATGGTTACTGGGGGAAAGGGGATGGGGAGGGACGAATTGAGAGTTTGAGATATGCAAACATTAACTACTATATATAAAAACAGATTAAAAAAACAAATTTCTTCTCTATAGCACAGGGAAATATAGTCAATATCTTGTAGTAATCTATAATGAAAAAAGTGTGAAATGAATATATTTGTGTATATGTATGACTGAAACGTTATGCTGATCACTAGAAATTGAAAAATTGTAACAGTATAATTTTAGAAAAGTTTAATTGACTAAAAAAAAAGAAAGTCAAGGAGAAGAGAAAATATATATATATATATATGTATGTATATTCAGCTAGATTCCTAGTCTTATCACTTAATGTGTAAGGGGAATGATGTTTTTCCCTCAGCCACCTTCTGGCAGGTTGATGCGTTGGGAGTCTCCCTGGGCCTCTCCATCACCTCTCAGTGTGGAGACTGTCCGCACTTCCTGCTAGAACTTTGGTGTTCTTATGGCTTTAGTTACTGCCTCTATGTTGGGATCCAAATCTGCATCTCTAGTCCCTAAGGCTTTTTTATATTCTTCTAACTGCCTGTCAGAAATTTTCAACTGGATGTTTTATAGGCACCTCTTCATGTAAATATTTACTCTCTCCTGGGGCTTTTAGCGTGCCCTACAAACTTTTTGCAATCATGTTGATGTATTTCTCTCTTGTCACCTTACTGTCCTACATTGTTCTCTCCCACCCCTTCTAGGCTGGTTTCCTAGCTTCTGAGCAACTCCTTCCTTCGCCTTGGCCTGGCTACTCATACATTCAGAGCCTGATCTCTGGGAAATGTTTTTGAACTCCTCTTTGACCTCCTTAAGACTGGGTCAAGTGCTTTAATGTACCCTGTGATACCTTTTTCCAGCATAGCATTTGTCACTTCATATAGTATTATTGTTGTCTGTTTACTAGACATAAGCTTCTTATTCACAACTTCCTAACACCTAGTCTGGGGCCTGGCACTTAGTAGGGATGTAATAAAAATTGGTTGGATAAGTGAGCAGTATTATGAAATGTCCGCAGTCTAATTAGCTGTAATTAGTATTCTACAAAGTTATTTTTAATGTCTTTGATGGTATTGGCATTTAATAGCATAAAGGTTCACCCAGTGTTTGGGCATTTTCCTTTCTTTTTTTGAGTACAGCACAAATGGGTTTTCATAGCTCAGTGTTCAGAAGAAGCCTCCCCTTTGCTTTCTCATGGGAGACTCAGCTGAGCTTAACATGCCTGGGTGGTGCATCTGATTAGGATAACAGAACCGGAGCTGTTACCCAGCTCTCCTGTGTCCTGCTTTATTGCCCTATTCAGCTGCTTATATGGCTCTTATGAGAACTTCATACAGGCTTCAGATTATTTTTACCTACCCTCAGACTCAATGGAGGTTAATTTAACAGTCTCATCCTCTCCCTACAGGATGTTGTTAGCTAATAATATGTTTGAAAAGAATTCTCTAACCTAACAACATCCCCACATCTGTTTAAACTTTGTTATTGAGACATTTGTGGAGCTGGCTCTTATTTATGATTTGCTCTTAGTATTTTGCTAATACCATGGTAAGGAATTGGCCCTTGTGTAGGGAAGGAGGTACTTTACTTTTGGTGGTTTCTGACCAGCTGGCAGTATCTGGCCCATAAAAAGCGGCCCTTACCCCCACTCCACACTTCTCTAGCCATTCCTTTCCTGGTTCTCTTGTTTCCTGAATATATATTTCCCAGGTGCTCTTTTGGGCCTTGTCTTCTCATCATCTTCATCTTAAAACAATTGCAAAGATTATTGACAAATTTTACTTCTTGGTTATCATCTCAGATTGCAGTTGCTTCTTGCATATCCCATAAACCTGAGAGTGAGGCTTAGATAACTCAGGTACCTTATACGTCAACTGATTAAGCAGGGCTCTTTCCCCTTCCTTCACTGAAGTTCTGAGTTGCTCCTGTATTTGTAGTTTTTGAAGACTGTCACTATCACTGCTGTCATCTGGGCTCTGAACATGGCCAGATCATGCCAGTTCTATTTCCCATAACATATCCTGAATCTCTCTATGATGCACACCCTACCACGGTCAGTTCAGAAATGAATTTTCTCTGACCTGCTCACTACTCTTCCATCTGACCCCATCCTCCAATGCCTTGTGAAGGTGCACATTCACAGGGAGCCTCGGGTGCTTGTCTCTCCTAACTCTGCAATGCTAACCACCTGTTGCAAATTGCATAGTCCTACCAGTTCTGCCCCTCTTTAGCAGGACCTGGTAGTGCCTTTTCATGTGAATTCTCTGATTGTAAAACTTAAGCACCAGATGAAGATCTTTTGTAACTTTCTTTCAAAATTGTTCCAAGTTTAAATAGACCCTTGGCTTTCAGCAATTATCTGCTGTTTAAAAACAGTGCGGTTTTTTTTGGCTGGAGATCGTGGGCTTTTAAATACTGGTGCACCTCTAGAAAGATACAAGAATCATTTGGAATTGTTGTGACCTTGTCGACAGTCTTAAGTGAGTAGGCCATGGGACCAAGGTCAAAGTTCACAATAACTTGCATGTGTGTCAGGTGGGAAGTATATGTATGCATGTGCCAATAGCATGAGAAAGTATTCTGAACAATACGCATGCGCGGGCATAATAAAAAGACAATTGCATACGCCCGAGTACGCGCTTCACCCACTTGTACTGCAATAAACTGCGGTTTTGCTCCATGTCAGCTCCTCACGCATCATGTCAGCTCCTTGTGTATTTTTCCACTTGGGCAGCTCACCTCCTCGCATCCCTCTCCAGACTCCTGCGGCTGACAGACCTAAACCAGTATTTCTCAGATTATTTCTAAGGCTGTAGTTTTGCTCATGCTACTTCCCTGTACCCCAAAACTATTTGTATTCCCGCTGCTTTCAGAATGTTTACGTAAGTTCCAGATAGCCTGGCATTCTGGGTGCATTACATATTGGCTTAGAACTATGTTTCCAACCTCATAACCTGCCATTTTACACCATATTCCTGGTATAACTCCTGTCACAGCCATATAGGTGTATCTGAGGCACTCTGGTCTGGGGTGCCCTGTTCATTCCCTCTCCCAAACCCTTCATCCTCTACATCATAAACTCTTCAGTTCCAGCTCCATCATAAGCATTCTCTGGCATGCCTAGATGAAAATAATACCACACTTATCACCTCTAACACCTAAAACTTTGTACATTGGATGATAGTTTTTTTCTATGCACTGCTCCTACTCACTGGATGTTCTCACAGCAGGAATTTATATCTCTACAGCACCCAGCACATAATAAGCACTTGCTATTCTATTGATGAAGAAATTGTCACTTAATCAATTTCCACCTGTGATCCACCTGTTTGTAAGTTGAGAGTACTGTGGATTCATTGGTTTAGCTCCACACTATGAAAGTCTTCTTTGTGGAAAAACTTGTTCATAAAGGCGAAATTTCCCTTAGCTTACCATGATTCTGTTCCTCTAAACTTCTAACTCATTTTCAAGTTTACAGATAGGGCATGAGAGTCAAAGTGAGCCTGTGGACATATATATTTTTACTTGATAAGTTGTAGAAATTTACTGGTATATTGAGAAGATGATCCGACTAGGACTCAGAATACAGACCTAAATTTGATTTCTACATTTCCACCTAAGCTTAGATAAGTCATTTAAAATCTCTTGGTCTTAGTTTCCTCTATAAGGGAAAAGTTGCATAAGATAGTTTCAGCTGTCAGTTTGGAATGAAAAAGCCTATATAAATGCTTTTGAACAGGAGGCTGCAAACTTTTTTCTTTAAAGGACCAGTTAGTATTTTAGGCTTTGTTAGCAATAGAGTGTTGCAGCTCCTCGACTCTGCTATTAGTAGCTTGAAAGTGGCCATAAACAATATGTAAACTAGCATTTCACTATTTTATTTATGAGAACATTACTATATAGTTTCATTTTTATGAAATTATAAAACAAGCAATACTTATCTGTGCTTGAAAAAAGCTCAAAATTATATCTGCCTTCAGGATGGTGGGTGTGGGGATTGACTGGGTAGGGACATGAGAGAGATTTAAAGGGTGATGGTAATGTTCTCTATCTTGATAGTGGCTTGGATCATATAGGTTGAACTCAAGTAATGGTACACTGGAGGTTTGTGTATTTCACTGAATATAATTTGCTTTCTCAATTTTAGTTAATATGCATGGAGTGTTTAGGGGTAAAGTGTATGGACATCTGCAACATGAAATGCATTAAAAACAAATGGTAAATAGATATAAGATAAATATAGTAGGCTACTGTAGAATCTAGGTGGGTTTATGGATGTTCACTTACATTTCTTCGAACCTTTCTATGTATTTTCAAATATTCCTAATTAAATGTTGCAGAAAAAATAATATATTAATATATTGATATTTCCCTTGTCTGCCTTCTACCAGTTAAGGATTCTTTCCTGCAGATAATGATTGCTTGTTAGTTTTCCTACCAGTGCTTTTCCGACATATTTATGTACGTCTGTCTGTATATGTCTGTATGTGTGTGTGTATATATGGGTCTATGTGGAATATGTAGGAATCATTTTCTTTTCCAATTTTACATGAGTAATAGGAAGAATGTATGTTCTCGAACTTATTTTTTCCCACTTAATGTCTTGATTGTGTTTCTTTGTCTCTCTATATATATATTATACATGTATATCTCCTTTGAATCATTGCAAAATATTCCACAGTAGAGGGATATATTTCCAAGATTATATATATATATGTATTTCTTGATGATATATATTTAGATATTTCCATTTTTCTCTCACAAATTGCTGCAGTGCAATTTGTAAAAGAAAAAACTATTTCTCTAGGGTAGACACTGAGAAATGGAACCACGAGTTTGTAGTATATATTTTTTTATATTAATAGATTGTCCTCCTGTAAAACTGTACCAGTAGTCCCTCCAGGGGAGATAAAATTACCTGTTTCTTTTGAACTTTCTGAGCATTGATTATCACTTTTTTCTTTTTTCTTTTTTTTTTTTTTTTTTTTTTGCTAATTTGATAGGATGCTGGTATCTTGTTGGGTTAATTTGCAGTGTCTGGTGACTGCAGCTGAGCATATTTTTATGCTTGCACCATTTCCATTTCTTTACAGTCATGTGCTCATCTTCTTGCTCTCTTTTGTCTTATGTTTTCTTTATTTTAGAAATTGTACTTGTTTTAAATTAATATTTTCATTATGGGCTTTTCCTAATCATTTATACCAAAATATTTTGCATAATCTGCCATTCCTCACTATTTCAATTGCCAAATGTGTTGCATGTAAAACTCCATTTTATATGGATCCTTTCCTAGACACTGTTTTGTTTTGTTAATTTCTACCTCTGTTCTGTACCAGTATCACACTGTAGTATGTAAGTTCTATGTAAGTGTTCGTAAAATAAAACAAATGTGTGAAGTTTGTGTGAGTACCTTCTCTCCAATTTTGGCTTCTGTGTAGTATTAGCTTTATTAAAATCATTTAGGTAAATTTGTAGAAAAGGAAAATATATGTAGAAAAATAATGTATTCCTTCAAAATTGGGAGAACCAACTAAAGGCATTTGGACATTACAGATAAAGCTCTATTTATTTTTTCTAAGAACTCCTGATTTGAAAATGTTAACCAGCTCTTACTTAGATGGTACCAGTAGGTCTTACTGGTTCCTTTTCTCGCCGTTGCTTTATATATTTTTCTTGTATCAGATTTTTTAAAAGAAAATTTTAAAAATGAAAAATATACAATTACATTAAATTTCTGGAATTTAGTCTATGAGATTTGTCCTTTTTCTCATGTTAGACAGATAATATTTAAGAAAGTTTTCTCCCCCAACCAAAAAAAAAAAAAAATATATATATATATATATATATATATATATATATATATATATATATATATATATATATATATATGCCTCTAGAGGGCAGCATTCCTCATACAACAGATATGAGAAATCAAAAAAGAATTCCACTGTCCAAGAAGTTAAAGAAACAAAAGATAAACAAGCTTTTACAAGTTTCTTTCTTGTAAGATGTCTCAGAAACTTTAACATATTATTGTGCCTTATGAATCATCAATAGGCCACTATTATGGTACACAGTGTTTCTTCAAACTTAATCACAGAGACCTTTCTTCAAGGACCATCTCTAGTGACTACTCCTACAGAATACATTAGGAAACAGTCTAGTAGACAAATTCTCTAGTTGACAAGTTTCAATTCCTTTTTTTATTCATGGACTTGCTCCTCTGATTTTTAAAACAGGTCTTTAGACATCCCCCTCTATTCACAGATCATGACTGAGAATGGAATAAGAATTTACCTTCATTTATTTTGGGGAAATCAGAAACATGGAGAACTTACTGCTTGGCTTGCTCAAAGGACAACAGTGAAAGAAAGAAAAGAAGACAAAAGAAAAAGCAGGAAAGAAAGAGAGAGAGAGAGGGAAAGGCTGGTTCTATAACTAGTTGAGAGACCCCAGATTTAAAAACCACAGAGCAGTTGAGGTGTGCATAATAAAACATTTCCATATTTACCCAAACTCAGAATATTAAATACTTGAACTCCATTAACATCCTTCCACAGTCCATATCAGCTGAAATTAAATTTCCTAATTTAAAGATCTGTTGTAAGCCTGATGAGATCTCTATAGATCTCTATAGATGAGATGCTCTTTAATTTTAACTTGTGAGAGAGCGCTTAAACAAAATACTCCCCTCTTTTGTTGTCATTTGGTCTTTCACTGAAATGATGAAAGCTGTTTTAGAATATAGACATGCCCCCACTCCCCAAGTACTCCTGCAGAATACTCGGAGAATATTGGGGGATGAGCCATGACTTCAAATGTAATACATGTGTCCAAATGTTTGATTCCTAAATAGCCTTTATCCATAAGAAATGTTTGAAATGTTCTTTTTTCTTTTTAATTTTGCATGACTATGAGGCATGCCACAAAGACAATGCAAGTACAGGCATACCTTGGAAACACTGCAGGCTCAATTCCAGACTACCACAATGAAACCAATGTCACAACAAAGCAAGTCACAGGAGTTTTGTGGTTTCCTAGTGCATAGAAAGGTATAGTTACAATATACTCTAGCCTGTTAAGTGCACAATAGCATTATGTCTAAAAACTATACATACCTTTATCAAAAAATACTTTATTGTTAAAAAATGCTAATCATCCACTGAGCTGACAGTGAGCTGTAATCCTTCTGGTGGTGGAGGGTCTTGCCTCCATATTGGTGGCTGCTGACAGACCAGGGCGGTGGTTGCTGGAAGCTGGGGTGGCGGTGGTAATTTCTAAAAATTAAGCAGTGAAGTTTGCTGCATCAATTGGCTCTTGCTTTTACAAATGATTTCCCTCTAATGTGTAATGCTGTTTGATAGCACTCTTTCCACAGTAAAACTTTTCAAATCTGGACTCAATTCTCTCAAACCCTACTGCCATTTTATCAAGTTTATGTAATATTCTAAATTATTTTGGTCATTTCAGCAATCTTCATAACATCTTCACCAGGAGTAGATTTCATCTCAAGAATCACTTTCTTTGTTCATCCATAAGGAGCAACTCTTCACCCATTCACATTTTATCCTGAGATTGCAGCTAATTCTGTCTCATCTTCTTGCTCCACTTCTGATTCTCATTCTTTTGCTATTTCTACCACATCTGTAGTTCATTCCTCCACTGGAGGTTTAAACTCCTCAAAAAGTCATCCAAGAGGATTGGAATCAATGTCTTTCAAACGCTTGTTAATTTTGATACTTTGACCTCTTCCAACAAGTCACAAATGTTCTTAATGGCATCTAGAATGGGGAACGCTTTCCAGAAGGTTTTCAATTTACTTGGCACAGATTCATCAGAGGAATCTCTACCTATGGCAGCTGTAGCCTTGCAAAATATATCTTAAATAATAAGACTTGAGAGTTGTAGTCACTCTTTCCATGGGCTGAAGAACATGTTTTGTTAGCAGGCCCATAACATTAATCTCCATCAGAGCTCTTGGGTGATTAGTTGCATTGCCAAAGAGCAAAAATATTTTGAAAGTAATCTTTTTTTTTTTTCCCTGAGGTCTCAACTGTGAGCTTAAAATATTCAATAAGCCATGTTGTCAATAGATGTGCTCTCATCTGGGCTTTGTTGTTCCATTCACAGAGCCCAGGAGAGCAGACAGAACATAATTCTACAGGGCCTGATGGTTTTCACAATGGTAAATAAGTACTGGTTTCAACTTAAAGTCACCAGCAATGTTAGACCTGAATGAAAGTCCTAGATGGCATCTTCCAATATAAGGCTGTTTCATCAACACTGAAAATCTGTCGTTTAGTGCAGACACCAAAATGAATTCTCTTATTGAGATCTTGAGGCAGACTTGCTGCACTTTCTCCACCAGCCTTGATTGTTTCCCCTTGTACTTCTGTGTTATGGAGATTGTGTCTTTCCTTAAACCTCATCAACCAAACTCTGCTAGCTTCAGACTTCTCTTCTGCAGCTTTCTTACCTCTCTCAGCCGTCAGGGAATTAAAGAGAATTAGGGCCTTGCTCTAGATTAGGTTTTGGAGTAAGGGAATGCTGTGGCTGATTAGATTTTTTATCTAGAACAATAAAGCTTTCTCCGTATCAGCAATTAGACTGTTTCAGTTTCTTATTATTTGTGTATTCACTGGAGTAGCACTGTTAATTTCCTTCAAGAACTTTCCTTTGCTCACAATTTGGCTCATTTGTACAAGAGGCCTAGTTTTCAGCCTATCTCAGCTTTAGCATGTCTTCCTCACTGCACTTAATTGTCTCTAGTTTTTGATTTAAAGTGAGAGACATGCAACTCTTACTTTCACTTGAACACTGGGACCACTGTAGGGTTATTAATTACCCTGATTACAATATTGTTCTGTATTAAGGAATAGGCAGGCCTGAAGAGAGGGAGAGAGGGGGGGAATGACCAGTTGGTGGAGCAGTGAGAACACACAGCATTTACCAATTGTTTGCCATCTTAAATGGGTGTGGTTTTTGGCACCCTGAAACAATTGCAATAGTAACATCAAAGATTACTGATCACAGCTTACCACAACAAGTATAATAATAATGAAAATTTTTGAAATATTGCAAGAATTACTAAAATGTCACACAGAGACATGAAGTGAGCAAAAGTTGTTGGAAAAGTGGCACCAACAGACTTACTTAACATAGTTGCCACAAGCCTTTAATTTGTTTAAAAAAATGCAATATCTGCAAAGCACAATAAAGAAAAGTGCAAAACTAAAACAAGGTGTCCCTGTAGCTTTAAGCAGCTCATTCCAGGTTTCTTGAGTCATACATAAGCCCTCTTTGTACTGCTCCTGTGACATTAATATTATCAAAAAAAGAAAAAATGCTAAAAAGGCTATAATCTTTGATCTCAAGTCATCAAAATATTTTAACCAAATATATAACCAACTCTCAAAGTTTAATTTCCAATACATTAACTATTGGCTGCATGTGACTAGTGAACACTTGAAATGAGACTACCATTACTGAGGAATTGAATTTTTATTTAATTATAATTAATTTTATCTAAATTTAAAAGCTGAGGCAATGTAAAATATCTAACTACAAAAGAAACATTTATTGTTTTTATCTAGTCAGCATCAACTAACTAATCAACTAAAATGAATTTTCTCTACACATCAATGTAATAATAGAGTAAATCATTTATTGAATTTTTTGCAAAGTACACAAGTTACAGTGATCCCTATGTAAATCATAACTGATAACCAGAGATACTATTTTAATTTTAATTATTGAAATTTTTAATTTTAACATATTTTGAATTAAGTTGTTTTCTTTAACTTTTTGGTCTGGGCAAAAGGGGATAGGGTATAACAAAATTTCTAAATTAAAACATAGGCATTCTACCCAAGCAGAATCAAGTGGAGATGCAGTGAAGATAGCGCTGCCACCGGCACAGTGTTGTGAGACTAGAAGAAAACAATGCACCAACTTTAACATGAATAATAATCACAATTAGCTTTGGTAGAGCAAAATTTAAAAACTATGACTTACATAAAAATATTTTAAACAGCATGTAGACAATATTAGGAGACATTTTTCAGGAAATACATAGTACATTTTCATAAGAAGTTTCCTAAGTCAAAATAGAAGCAACAAAGTTATTCATCTGAGATCAAAATTAAATGTCCAACAAACATTTTTAAAAGATTTTTAAAGGATCTGAGCTTATTACTCTCGTGAGCTATAGAATGGCATGGATTCTTGCAAAAAGAAAGGGAGGGAGGGAGGGAGAGAGAGATGAAAGAAAGAAAGGAAGGATGGAAGGAAGGAAGGAAATAGGGAAGAAACCATATTTAAGTAGAGAGATGGTAAATAAATTATTTCAATTATAGATATTTTATTATAAAATTATGAGGAATACTAAAACAGATATTATAGAAAAAGTAGAAGGCCTTCAATTAAGTCACCAATTTACTGTCCATCATATGGAAGACCTGTCTAACAGTATCAAAAATCAGTAGATTCAAAATATGAGAAATTACTTTTCTTTTAGCTTTAGATAAATCATGTGATACAAGAGACACTACCAAAGTACAAATTTAGACACATTTTGTTTGAAAGAACTTCCAAACTTAAGAAGAAATGTCAAATATGTACCTTAAAAAAATTAAAATTGTAGCATGGATTATTTTTCACCTTTAAAACGGCCAAAGAATTTCAGCTATATATTAAAATAATAGTCTCCATCTCAATAGACAGCTCCAGCCATGTTAGGTTAAAAACCTACACTTATTGGACTTTTAAAAGAAGAAACTGATATTCCTCTTATTGCTCTGCTCCACTGTATGATATACATAGAGTAGATTTGAGAGGGGATGAGTATAGCTCAATGATAGAGTGTGTGCCTGGCATGCACAAGGTCCTGGGTTCAATCCCCAGTGCCATCATCAAAACAAACATACAAACAAACCTAATTATCTCCCCCTCAAAAAAAAAGAATGAAAAATATTTGTGCTCAGCATTCTAAAGCTATGAAAAGTAGTATGTATTAAGTTGTTAAAACTGATGTGTGTACCTGAAAATAATCAGAATCCTAGCCAGCTTACAAAACTATTGAAAAAATGGAAAACAATACATTTAAGAATCTTGTGTTCCTTGCTCAATGGTTGAGTAGAGGAAGAATTTCACAAAGATTTACTGTATTATTAACGCTGATCAAGAAAGTATTTTTTTCAATATTCAATAATCAAAGACAAAAATGGCAGTGCTCATGTTTTATCACTGGTATCTCAGTACAGGTAGACAAGCATGGCCTGAAGTACCAAAGAAAGAGAAATTGTACCTATGACCTAGTTACACAGGTACAGACATTTATGTTGAGATTGAAAGCTTTCATAATTGTGGGAGCCCATGATTGGGGTAACAGATTGTAACAGATCCCAGTCGCTTATGTCCTTAAAGAAGACGTGCTTAGTAACTGCCTTGAGGTTTTAGCAATGACCAAGGTCCCTGGCTATAAACGTTGGGCGTGCCTGCTGTTAGTCTTCTATCCCCAAAACAGCCTTGGGCTGGAATGATAAAAAGCTGCAGACTCAGAGGTGAGGAGGCTGGGTAGCCAAAGACGGGAAAGATCCCCTGAGGGGGGCAACCTAAGACAGGCACAGCCACCTGAGTCCAAGTTGTTAGGCAGCTGATTCTCAGATGTTCCACCCTGATAAGCTGAAAGGCTCAAGACCCACGAACATGATTCACCAAAAATGGTCTTCTGACCTTGAGCCCAACACCAACAATAAACAAAGCCTTTGTACTCATTGTGATCCCACTCTATCCTTCACTAAATTCCTGCATTCCTCCTTTGACTGTACTCAATAAATGTGGGAGATTTGAGAGGCTCAAGGCTCCCAACTCTCTCTCGCTCTCTTGACTTTTCCACAGAGTCTTGAGTAATTTATTCCGTTTCGGTGGGACGTCTGCTGGCCAGAACCCACAACTGGTGGCGAACCTACAATAATATGATTTGATAATAAAGATTTTACACTTTTCCCTAACATGAATCAATATGCAGAATATTTTATTTACAATGCAGAGTGTTGTAAAAATTGGCTGCAAAAATAATCAGAAATAGTTGAACACTTAGTTGTTTTTATCGAGTTTAAAGTTGTTGTTCAACTTATGCAATATTCTTAGGAAATGATGTTAATAACACTGTTGACACAAGAATTAGTGAATTTGCTTAATTTAAGAAGCACAGATTT
Organism: Vicugna pacos; assembly: GCF_048564905.1. Lineage (NCBI taxonomy): Eukaryota > Metazoa > Chordata > Mammalia > Artiodactyla > Camelidae > Vicugna > Vicugna pacos. Next base: position 2,417,714 of record NW_027328726.1, on the reverse strand, counting down.
GAAACTGTTAAATTTTTGCTTCAAATTCTAAAAAAGCATGAACAAGCTTTATCATAATAAATAAAAATACTCAAAAGAAAAATTTTTGGCACTTAATTCAGATATTGAAAAGTATAAGTTTCTTTGGAACAACTTAGTCATGTGAATCTACATTTTCAACCATAAATTGAAGTCTCAACTGAGATCAAGCATTTTTGATGAAAATTTGGCGATCCAATCAAGATGTAAAACATCTACTAGGTTTCAAGGAATTGGTTTAAAAAAGTAAAGCAGATAAAGAAGTTTATACTGTATAGCACAGGGAAATATACTCAATAACTTATAGTAGCTCATGGTAAAAAAGAATAAGAAAATGAATATATATATATATATATATTCATGTATGACTGAAGAATTGTGCCATACACCAGAGATTGACATAAGATTGTAAACTGACTATACCTCAATTAAAAAAAAAGGATTACAAAAATTATTTAATAAATATAAAGTGAACACATAGTTCCAAAAACTTGAAAAAGTATTAAAACAATGTAAAATATCTCAATCCTGTTATATTGTTTAAATGTTAGAATGATAATATCCTGGATATGTCAGATTAAATGAAATACATTAAAACTATATCTAGCCCTTTTTAACTCTTTTAAATAAGGCTACTAGAAATGTTTAAATAACATATGTGGCCCAAATTATATTTCTATCACACAGTGCTATTCTAGGCAAGAGTAACTAAAGATAAACATAATTAAGTTCTTGCAAGAGGAGCACATGCTTTAGAACATTGCTATCAACTACTAAAAATTTACCCTGGAAGTTCACATTACAATAGCCCATCTCACTATCTGCACAACACACAGTGAAAAAGTCTCAGCACCAGAATGTAAATTTGCCCCAGAAAGATTCCGTATTTGCAGATGGATGGGTAAAACCATACAGAAGGAGGCAAACTTCAGTAGTATAATGGCTTAAAGTGTCTTTTATAAAAAACTAAAACATGAAAGGCCCATACTCTAAGAAACTAGTTGCAGAATATAACAGAAATTAATTATAAAAACATAACAAGAGTAATAAAATTAGGTGCTTAAAGTAAAGATACAAACTATACAACAGCAAAAAAAAACTATAATATCTAAATTTTACAACTTTGCTGCAACAGGGATAAGCATCTCCTATACTATACTAACGACATCATAAGGGTGGACTCACATGAAAAAATAGAATGGCAAAGCAAAAGTAAAGAAATTTTTAAGTAAATGAATGCAGTTGCAAGTTGTTAGAGAACAGAAACAAGACTTGTGCATTTTCATGCTTCCCTCAGAAGCCCAGGAGTGTACATATCACATAATACTAAAGTTACTTCTTTATAATTTATTAAGTGCAATATTTTAAATGTTTAAAGTTATTCATAATTTTAGTCTTATCAAGAACAGAAAGTTAAAATAGCACTTAAAGTGCCTAAAGAAGTTTTTTAAAAGTATATAAAACAGCATGAGAAATGTATATTCAAAACAACATAGTACATAAGAATAGACATATACACCAATGGAACAGAACTGAAAGTCCAGACATTAAGCCATAAATCTATTTCCAATTGATTTTGATTAGGGTGCCAAGTTCATTCAATGGAGAAAGAAAGGTCTCCTCAACCAATTGTGCTGGAGCAACTGGATTTCCACACATAAAAGAATGAAGTTGACCCCTGCCTCACACCATATACAAAAGCTAACTCAACATGGATCAACAATCTACATATAAAATCTAAAATCACAAAACTGTTATGCAAAAACACAGTGGTAAATATTCATGATCGTGGATTGCCATGATCATGGCAGTAGGCTCTTATATATGACACCAAAGTACAAGCAACAAAAGAAAAAATAGATAAATTGGACTTCATCAAATGTAAAACTTTAAAATAAATAAATAAGTAAAACTTTTGTACATCAAGATATTATCAATAAAGTAAAAAGATAACCTACCTAATGGATGAAAATATTTGTAAGCCATATATCTCATAAAGATATATAAGATATATAACTTTTTATATCTAAAATATATAAAGAATTTCCATAACACAACAACAAAAAGACAAACAAGTTAATTTTAAAATGGGCAAAGGTCTGGAATAGACATTTCTTCAAAGGAGATATATAAATGACCAGGAAGCACATGAAAAAATGCTTAACATCATCAGCCATTAGAGAAATGCAAATGAAAAACACTGAGACACTACTTTGCACCTACTGGGATAGCCATAATTATTTTAAAATTTTAATACTTTTTTGAAAACAAAATATAAGCACTGGCAAGGATATGAAGAAACTGTAGCTTATTGGTGGTAATAAAAACAATACATACACTGTGGAAAATAGTTTGGTGTTTTCTAAAAAAGATAAAAACAGAATTACCATATGACCCTCAAATTCCATTCCTAGATATATACACAAGATTTGAAAAAGTCTCTAAAAAATATTTATATATCAACATTCATTGCAAGCCTTATTCACAACAGCTAAAAAGTGAAAATAACCCGTGTTCATTAACAAATGAATGGATAAACAAAATATGATATATACATACAATGGACTATTATTCAACTATGAAAAGGAATGAAGTTCTGACACACATTCTACAACATGGATGGACCTAGAAAACATGATGTTAAGTGAAATAAACAAGGCAAAAGGGACAAATATTGTATGAGTCTCCACTTGTGTGAAATATCTAAAATGAACAAATTCATAGAGACAGAAAGTAAATTTGTGGCTACCAGATTCAAAGGGAGGAGAGAACAGAGAGTTAATCTTCAAAATAATTCACTACCACTACAAGCTAGGTTAAACAGATAATATAAAACAGCAAACGGATAAACTGGCACTCTGTACCTCCACCAGTAATTAGAAACAATTTACAGGAAATGGACACAGCAATGTTTGTCCTGCATCAGGATCACCTGAGGGTTTGTTAACCCACACTACCTCCTCTGGGTGTTACCCGAGAAGGCTACACTTCTAACTAGTTCCACAGGAGGCTGGCACTACTAGAGGTAGGGGACCACACTTTGAGAACCACTAGTAAAGATAATTTAGAGATAAATACAAGATAAATTAATGAAGAGTATGAATGAAATCTGTGGTGCCAAAACAACTCAGCCTAAGAACATGGGGTTCTAATGCCTCCCTTAGTTTTAAGTTCAAGTGTCTAGGAACTAATGGCTTGGAAATAATGCTTAATAATTTGTCTTTTCCACCATTCTACAGACTGCAAATTAGAAGTTACAGTTTGTGACAGGGATCTAATTTATACTGTATATTAAGAGCAAATTTGTGTTTTAGATGATAAATAAGGAGAAAAGGCTGAAATCTTTTGTAGATATTGTAAAGACTAATCAAAATTGTACTCTGGATAGATGGCCAACCCACCTTCTTGGAAGTGAACCAAGAAAGTACTTAAAGCAAAGTCAAGATTTTTCTTAAGAAAAAATAAAAGAGACCGCTATACTAAAAATATGGAGAATATAAATATTTCTATACTATAAGCACTGGAAGAAAGCTCTTGGAAAAGTTTTCAAAACTGTTATCAAATACTCAATGAAGCCAAAGAAAATCTTCAACCATGTTTCCATGAAATAACATATTTGGCACAGTGGAACTTGTGCAGAAATCCTCCCACTTTAATTAGTGGAAGATGAATCTGCTGGGGACAGAATATATTACAAAGGGAATTACTGGATATAAACTAACTTCTGTACAGCAGAGTTAAGTGCCCGCATCCTCCAAAGTGGCTGAATATTGGAAAGATTTTTAAAAGATGGTGAGATACAAGTATAAGGGAAAGAGCATGGAAGAATTCCAATCTTCAATAAAGAGAGCTAATCTTCCTTGGTGAAATGGCTAATTCCAGGGCTAGAGCAGAGAATGCACAACATGAGCCTGGGACATCTTCTGGTACTAGAAAGCCAGTCAATCCTCAAAAAGTGATGGGCCAGAAGCCTTCTTGAAAGAGTTCCCTAGGGCCAAACTATAATTATAGCACAAAAATAATGATGGTAATGGATTGAATCCATAGAATAAGAATCTGTAAGTACATTTGATATAAGTAAAATAAAAATCCTCAAGGCTATTCTGATATAGATTTAAAAATTGAACACATACCTAAGAAAGGAAAGTTTTTCTTTTTTTTTTTTTTGATTGAATGCAGATTTATTCAGAGAGATACATTGAAAGGCAAGAGAAAGGCCATGAGGTGTGGGGGTTGGGTGCTCAGATTAAAAGTAGGTACACACTCCATAGATAGAATACGGGCTGTCTCCAAAGAGGGAGAGAGGGGTGGCTGTGAAGGCACTGTGTTGCTGGTTTTTATGGGCTTGGTGGTGAAAGCTTTTCTTTATAGGAGATCCAACCAATAAATGCAGAAGGAATGATGGAAACAGAAAGTCACCATTTGGCAAACACCACAGTAATATCATTTCAGGTAAGAATCATCAATGAAAATAAAAATTAGAGAGTATGATGAAAAATAAGATAATTACCTGGTCACAAAGTGTTTTCCTACAGAACGCTTTTTAATTACAAAGGAAAAGCACAACTACAGCAGACAAGCCCGATTGTATCACCTAAACCAAGTGAACAAATTAGCATCACTTGTAATTGTACAAATCAGTAGCACGTGCCTCCTAGTAAGCTTAATAACGTCACTTGCATAGTTCTCTTAACCAAAAATGTTTAACATTGACTCATGGGGAAACCACACAAATCCAAATTGTTGGGTATTCTACAAAATTACTGACCAGTACTCTTCAAAGTATAACAGTCATGAGAGACAAAGAAAGATTTTGGAATTGTTTCAGATTAAAGAAAACTAAGAGGGGACATGACAACTAAAATGCAACTGCATCAGTTCCTAGACAGAGGGAGGACACTACTGAGACAATCGGTGAAAACTGAATACAGACTGGAGACTAGGTAACTGTACAATGTCAGTGTTAAGTTTCCTGATTTTGATAACTACACTGTCACTGTGTAAGCTGTTAACATTTGGGGAACCTCGATGAAGACGACATGGGAAATCTTTGTAATATTTTGGTAGTTTTTTCCTGAGTTTGAACCAAAAAAAGTAAAACCACCAAAAAAAAAGCTAATAGATCAGAATAAAGTCTTTCTTTCATATCATATCAAGTTATTTCTGTACCTGTGAAGAAACTATTACTGTTGACCCAGACTTTCATTGGGATAATAAAAAAAAAAAATGACATATGCTAGGGCAGATATTCAAGTTAAGTAACTTAAACTACCTTTGCTTCTTGCTAAAGGAATGAGAAGATAAAGAGAAGCCAAGAAAATCAGAAATAATCTTATATAATTTCTGCTATTTTTATAATAGTTTTAAACTGGCTGCAGTATTACCCCCTTAATGACAGTTGAAGATGCTTTGTGAGTCAGTAACTATACACAATTGTAGCACAATGGTATCACAGTGGAGTAGGGGACCAGAAAAGCATGGGACTCCCTCACCAATGGGTTGTCTTGTCCAAAACAAATACTAATGGCACCCTGACTGGCACACACCCCTAGAGGAAGGTGGAGAAGTTGATCGTGGGCAACAGTTAGGAGCGCATTTGTTACCACTGTCCCAGGTCAGTCTGAGAGGCCCAGATCTGCAGTAACTCCTGATCAGGAAGGGCCAAGGGTTTGCCATCAGTCACACACCCCTGCAGACAATCAGTTGTGACTTTAAACTGAGCTCTCCTGGGCTCCTTGAAGTACAAAGAGGAAAATGTAAAGCAGAAGACTTAACTACAGCAGGTAAGACACTTTCAGCACTCATAAGTGTGTAGCATGTACATCAAGATACTCACTGCAGCATTTTTTATACTGTAAAGCACTGGGAACAAGTTAAACATCCAGTAGGTAAGCTATAACATACCTCCACTGTGCCAGGAGAGCTGGGGTAGGTTTAACAGCTCTCTTGGTAGTAAACACTAAGTCACAGGCTGCAGCTGTGCTGAATTTCCATCAGAACAAAGAATTTTCATCTCTAAAAGACTCACCTTTCAGATAAGGTTGTATGAGCACATCTTTAGCGCTCAGTTCCTGGAGGTACAGCTCCTGAGTCACAGGGTATCTACACCTTATTTCAACAGATAATCCAAAAAAGGCTGCATAAATGTACAACTCCCAGCTGGGGAGAGAGGAGTGAAAAAGCACAGAGTAGGACAGGTCCATCCTGTCACAGGTCATGCCCAATAAGGGTCGAGAGCAGAACTACAGCTTTTGTAACTAAAGCACATGAGGAAAGCTGTGAGCCTGCCCCAAGATGGTGTTAAGGAGCAATTACAGAAAATACAAAACTGTGGGGGCACAAACTTGGGTTAACAAACTTTGATATTGTAATGATTGTTTAACCAAATCATATTCTCATCTTTGTGTAAACATATAAGAAATGTATAATCAAAACCCCTGCTTTCTATATTTGTCATTATACTGCTCCTTCAAAGCAAAATGTCCAAAAGCATGAAAGACTGAACTCTCAGTACCACTCACCGCCTTAACTGCGGGACTTCGCTCAGCTGCCTTGAAGCTGCTGTGCTAGCAGGGACCTGCTACGAACTGTCTCCTCGCCGTGAAAAGCAGAGACATAGACATGCTTTGCTCACTTTGCTTAGTTCAAGGTCATAGACTCAGGGCTGCTTCTGCTTATGGAAAGCCATAACTCATCCCTCGCCCTAACCGGCAGGACGTGCTTGGCTTACCAGGCGCAGGTGGATAGTGTAGGTCACTCCTGCTCACAGAAAACTGACCTAGCCCTCAGCTGGGGACAGCTGGGCTGCTTCACGTGCTTAGATGATTTCTGATCATAGTATGGAGACTCTGTGGTGGCCTGGGGTTTCATTATCAATTATTCAGAAAACTGTAACCTTGCCCATGATTTTTTGAGGCGTAAAATAACCATTTGTATTATCAATATCGTAACCTTCTAAGTATAAATTAAGATTATAATGTTTTTGTTTTTCATGATCTGAAACTGCTGACCCGCATCCCTCCACATACCACATACCCCTTACTCATTCCTATGATGTATTTCTCTTTGATTTTTTTTGAATATTCGCAATAAATATAAGAGCTTTGGAGCAGCTTGGGAGTCAGTCTCTGGCTCTCTCTCACTGTCTTGAACTGATAAAGTCTTGAGAAAATTCATTATTCCATGGTGGAACTTTTGCTGGACAAAAACCATGACAAACAGAACTCACACAAAAATATAGTGATCAAGAAAAAAATGAAATTTTCATGGCTGTACTCACTCAGTTCAGTCTATTTAGTAAGAAGGCTAACCTCACAAAGTCCTTTTATATTATCTTTTGTTTAATTTGTAAATTATTTTTTATGTAAAGACTGAAGCAATGAACAGGTGTTGTTGTTCTTGTTTTGTCAAATGATTAGAAATTTGTTGCAACATAAGTCACCAAATCACGGGGGAGGGTACAGCGCAAGTAGTAGAGTGCAACCCCCAGTACCGCCTCTAAAAATGAAGAAACCTAGTTACCTTTCCCACCAAAATAAAAAATATTTATGTAAACCAATATTAAATAAATAAATTTTTAAAAAATCATCAGCTCATCCATCTTCTCCCTCACCAATCTGAAATGCTGCCTGCGATAAATACCTATGTATATTGGGGTCTCTTTTTCTGTACTTTACTCGATTCATCCTAAAGTAGTGTTGTTGTTTTGACAGGAAAGTAGGATTTATTGGTGGTTGTGTGGAAGGAGGGGACAGCACCAAGGCTCTCATGAGTGCAGGGCCTGCCATTTGTCCAGGGGGCCACAATTTGGGATGTAGTTGACCCCACAGCCATCCGGGATGAGCCACCTTTCTGCCACCATGTTTTCAAATTCATTTGTGTTAAACTTGGTAAATCCCTGCTTCTTTGAGATGTGGATCTTCTGGTGACCAGGGAACTTCAACTTGGCCCTGTGCACGGCCTCAATCACATGCTCCTTGTTCTGCAGCTTGGTGCGAATGGACGTGATGACTTGGCCAATGTGGATCCTGGCCAACGTGCCCTGGGGCTCTTCAAAGGCACACCGCATACCTGTCTGGAGCCTTCAGAGGAAAGCTGCTCATATTCATCTGACACCATTTGGCCACATAGTGGAAACTGATCCACTTTTGCCTTCTTCTGCCCCAGGTCAAAGATGCGGGTCTTAGTATCAGGGATACCTCGGCAGAAGCATGGCTTTGGGTGTGGATTGTTCTTACAGTACTGGTAACACCAGGCGGGGTGGCGGCCCATGGTGACACCAGGATATTCAGTAGCACGCAGAAGGGAAAGAGCTAAAGTGTTTTATTTACTATCATTTCATGATACTTTTTTTATATCAGAAATAGTCCTTTTGAAGATTGAAAAGCACACCTAGAGGCTTCAGAATGCAAAGCTTCTTAAAGGACTAATCCAGAAAATAAAGTCTGGAATTCTATTATTTCTGTTGAAAAAGAATTTGGCATGACTTCTCTCCCCTTTTTTTCATCAAATGCAACATAGATACAGCAGGGAGGCCATGAAATTGGAACACCTAGATTAGCATCGGGACCCTGCGCTGGTTGCATGATCCTGGGCAATTACTTAAATTTTCTGATCTTCCATTGTTTTCACCTATAAACAAAGTCCAAACATCTGCATATTGTTTCCTTTTTCCCATTTATATTCCATTGTCTCTTTTTCTAAGTATAGGTAGTCACATTTCAAGTGGATACACATTTTAAAGAAATTATCCTGCAAGAAAAAAAATGAGAATGTCCTCAATCTACTATTATGAAAATATTTCTAAGATATACTGTGATTTTTTTGTCTACATACTATGTTCTATTTTTCCATATAATGGGATAAAAATGCCACTATACATTTATATCTGTATGTGTATATGCAGAAAATACTCGGGAAATAATTTTTAAGTTTATGTAAAAATATTTCCTTTTTAACAATTTCAGACATATCAAAAGGAGAAAAAGATTGACTCTATCTGGATTTTTAAAAAAACAGAAAAACTGAGGCCCCAGAAAAAAAATAACCGTGCTAACCAGAAAATGAATGATTTGAATGAGTTCCACCTATCAAAGGCTGACTCAAATAAGGTGCTTTTTCACATTGTATGATATGAAATATCTCTGTTTGACATTATGGTCAAATCCAGAAAAGTATTTTGTTTTTCTATAATGTTTCACTTTACTCTGTTCTAATTCTCCAGACTATCTATCTACCTTCAATCTACTCTTTGGTTTGTAAATAAAATCTTTATTCTTAAAAAGTTAGATCATTTTAAGGTGAATTAAATTGATAAAATTATATATATTGTTTACATACTCTATATTCATATGTAGCACACATTTTAGAAATAATAAATTATAACACAATGGAAAAGAAGGGTGGAAATGAAAGTAGCAAAGGCTTTTAATGCAAACTAGGCATCTTCTATTTTGTTGTACAAGCAATAGGGAGCCACTGAAAGTTTTGACAAGAATGGGAGATAATATGAAGAAAGTAATGTTTTTGAAGAATGAATGTAATCACAAAAACTAGGAGATTATTCATAATAGCCAAAAATTGGAGAAAACCAAAATGACCATCAACTGAAGAATGAATAAACAAAATGTGGTATCACTATACAATGGAATATTATTCAAACCTAAAAGAATGAAGTACTGATACGTGGTACAACGTAGCAGAACATTGAACCTTATGCTAAGTGAAAAATGCCAAATATAAAAGGCCATATATCATATGATTCCACTTATATGAAATGTCCAAAATAGGAAAATCCATAGAAATAGGAAGTAGATTTGTGGTTGCCAGGGAACTGGGAAGAGGGGAGATGGGAAGGAACTGTTAATGGGATTGGGGTTTCTTCCTGAGGTGATGAGAATGATAAAGCATTCAATAGTAGTGATGGGTGCAAAACTTCATGGATATACTAAACCCTACTAAAATGTATACTCCAAAATGGTAAATTTTCTGGTATGTGAATTAGATCTCAACAACACAAAAAAGGTGTGTGTGTGTGTGTGTGTGTGTGTGTGTGTGTGTGTGTGTGTAAAATATTACAGGCAAGGAAAATAGAAAGCAACCATATTGGTTTAGCAATGAGTACGTAAAGGCCATCAGGGCTTCTATTGTTAAGCCCATCTAGGGAGCATCACTCAGATAACCAGACTCCACAGAGGACCACTCACAGGGTCCCCATGGGGAATACAGCCTGGGACTCTGAATGAGTAAGTGTAAGCAAAGGGGCAAAAGGACTGTCAATAACAATAAATATATGAATATGAGGAGAAAGGAAATATGACAAAAGTAAATATCTTTTCTCTTTAATTGAAAATGAAACATTCACAAAGAGGAAGTTCAACAGAATTCAATACTTACCATCTTTGGATTAAGAAATAAAGGCAATCTGTAGTCTCTTACCCAGACTTTGTCAAATTTTCAACAATAAGATTACCTGTATAAGGAGGAAAATGTATAAAAATGTATTTGTCTTTATTAACAAAATATTTTATATCTCAACCATAGAAACCATTCTGAAATACTCAAGCCCTAACCTACTAGAGAGTCAAGCATAGTTAAAGCCAATTTCTGGTGGAATCTATATACTATTGTCTTAATGGGAAAAATAAAGTTCATAATCTGCATCTTCACTGTCCAATATGCCAGCCAAAAGCTAGTGAGCACTTGACATGTGGCTAAGTCTACACTGAGACATGGTGTAAGTATAAAATATACTCCAGATCTCAGAGTTAGTACTAGAAAAATAATCTAAAATATCTCATTAATAAGTTTCCATAGTTTCATATTGATTACATGTTGAAATAATAATATTGTGATATATTAAATAAAATGTATTAAAATTAATGTCATCTGTTTCTCTTTAGCTTGTGTTTATATGGCTACTATATATCTGGCTTGCATTATACTTCTATTGGACAATGTTGTGTTAAGTGGCAGCTAAAAGAGCTTTCTGAGAGCTTCATGAGTCCTCCCTTGGTTACCTTTTTTTGTGCTCCAGGAGTAAGACTTTTCCCAGAGTGTTTCCTGCACTGGAAACCGCTGCACACAGCAAGCAACATGAAACAAGCAATAACCCTAAGATGTGACTGGGAGGGAAATCTCTTACAGTTCCTAAGATCCACACTATACTATGAATCTGAACAAGAAAAATGGAGATTCTCTTGGGGGGTAAGACTGCCTTAAGTAACAGGAGAACAGCCTCAGACAGCAATGATGTGAAATTTTTTAGGAGCTTGGAACTCCCAGCTGAAAGCCGCTGCTGTTGCTGGGCCTCACACAGACAGCAAACAGAGCAGTGGGCCAGGAAGCCACGCACGCACACGTGTGGGGCAGGAGAGCCAACTCCGAGAGGTGGTGAACAATGCCCAGGCAAAGAAGAAGTCAGGGGTAGCCCACGGTAGTGTCCAGAAAGCTTCATGGAGAATCATTTTACCCCCACACTGAAGGAATAAGCCTAAAACCTAAAAAGAAAATTATTCCTCTAAGAATGAGGGGGTCTGGAGAAAACCCCAAAATTAACAATACTGTCTCCATAACCATTTTTTCTCACTTAAATACCAGAAAATGCTAACTAATCTACAATAACAACAACAACCACCAAATCTATAATTGTGAAGGAACTGACTCTTTTGAGGCTGATGGAAATGTCTTCATTGTGGTAGTGGTTCCATGAATACAGTTGTCAAAAGTTATCAAATGAAACCCTACATGGGTGCAGTTTACTGTATTTACTATATCTCAATAAAGCTGATTGAAAATAAGTAGGAAATAAATAAAATCAATCACCATTTGCCCTGTGGCAGTCAGAATATAGCTGTCATTCCCTGGGCATGTGAAAATTTGGTCACTGACAGTTTGTATCATCGTAAGCTTTGCTGAATTGTGTGTACTTTGTGTACACATATGTCACATTTATGACCCAATTTTTAATATCCTTTAAAAGATTACACTATGATTCAGCATTAAAACAAAAATTGATGCTTGCAAAAAAGCACAGAAAGGCAGCAGTGGGGACTAAGTTTGATATTCATGAAGCAAATATTTGTGGTTAGATGAATGACCACAATTCTGTTTGTTTGTTTGTTTGTTTGTTTGTTTGTTTGTTTGTTTGTTTTTCGGACAAGGCAATATCCAAGTGCTAATAATGCACTCTATCATACTTTAAGCCAGCATTTTTCTTCCTTAGTGACAAATAAAATAACAATTTGTCTTATAATTGATTATATAGTGGGCAGAATTCTAAGATGGCCCCCAAGATTTTAACACCCTGGTTTACACACCTTCTCAAAGTTATTCAACCAAATAGTAATCTAAATGCTGCTGTGAAGGGATTTTATCAATGTAATTAAAATCCCTAATAAGCTGACTTTAAATTACTGAGATTACTGTAGGCTGGCCTGACCTAAAAAATCGGTACTTATGAGAACAGTAACCTTAAATAGCAAACAGCCATGCTGTGAACTGTGCATACAGAAGGCCATGTGGGAACCTAAGCGTGGCCTCCAGGAGCCTCTAGGGGAGTGTCTGTGACTCCCAGCCAGCAAGCAAACAGGAATGCCATTCCTACCAATGCAAGGAAATGAATTCTGTGAACTACCAAGTGAGCCTGGGAGAGGACTGTGAGCCTCAGATGAGCTCGCAGCACTGACTGACACTTTGATTTCTGTCTGGTAAGGCTCAGAGGACAGGACCCTACTAACCATGCCCAGACTCCTGATGGACAGTGACTGTGAGGTGAGCTGCTAAAGCAGCAATGGAAAACTAACACAGAAGGCTTCTTAGATTTGAGGAAATATGGTTTATATTATTTCTCTTAAAGGCTGCTGATATGCTCCATCATCAATACAATTTCTCACACTTCATATTATTATGAGTGATGTGATTCAATTTCACAAAGCAGCAGGAGGTAATACTACTCTCAAAATTTTACAGGTAAAAAACTTTAGAACATATAATAATTTGTTTCCTCCAGCAACTGGGCATACGATTTAGCATATTTGCCTCTCTCTGTCTAAACCAATATCATTCCAAAAATAAATAAATAAGTAAACATCTTAGTCCTTATCCATTTCAAAAGGAATGAAAATAAAGTTGAATCTGTGGTGAGAAAAGCTAATTTTGAGATCTAGCAAGGCCATATAATTTCAGGCAATCATCTAGTTTCTAAGAACTTCAGGGAACTCAGCTAATAAAAAAAGGACTAGTGGAAATTTAAATCAAGTCTGGAGGCTAATTAATAGCAGAAAAATATACAGACATATATACAGACATAAATGGATAATGACATGCTCTGCCAAAATTATACAGTGTATAATTAAATGCCATTGCAAATGGCCTGAACTTCAATATCTCTTGTGTGCCAGGCACTGGTCTGTAAGTGATATATGAAGTGTACAGACAAGGACTATCATATAGAATAGTGGTTAGGGATTCCGGCCACAGCCCCAGACCACCTGGCCACAGCCCCGGGCCCACCACTGACTGAAGGCGAGGTCTTGGGCAGGTCTAGCCCCCCTTTGCCAAACCTTCAGCTGTAAGACACGGACATGGACAATGTTTATCTCTGTGGGCTGCAGTGAGGATTGAATGAGTTAATACATACAAAGCACACAGAAGAATGCTGGGCGCATATTAAGCATTCAAACGCTGACATCAATATTGTTTTCATAATAATGCCATATTAATATTCACTTCTAAGAAAGGCAAACTGTGCATCTATGGAGGATACTACCGGACTGTCCTCCTGGGATGGCTTTTACTTTTATTGTATGAATTTGCCAGGGCACTGTTCAAATTTGTTACTGTGTTTTTTACCTTAGTGAAATGTTTATGGGTTCAAGTACTGTATCTATTTCTGTGTTAAAAATCTAATTGAAACTTATATGGAAACATTAGACACTGACATTCTAGGGCTTTGTTATACAAAATAGTTTTGAGGACCACCAATTCAGCATCCCCCAGCTGCCTGTTAAAAATGAACAATCCCAGAAGACACAGTACATTTGGCCAATATACTTTGTTTCTTTTCCATGGGAGGGATAGTCTCTCAGGCTTTTCTCTTCTTCTTTTAATACTCAGTACTTCCTTTTCTGTGCCTGTAAGGCTCCTGGATGCTATTCAGTCTTTTTATAGCAGGTGCAACACTATTTTTCAAAATATTTTAAAAATCAAACAACATTATCTAGGCCATAGAAGACTTTGACAAAAGTACTTTTATGGAAATCAGATACTAGGAGGCAATATTCAAATCCAAATAAATGTTGCTTTAAAGCTCATGTTGATGCTTTATAGCCCAAAACAGTGCAAGCCAAGAAGCAGGAGTAGGTAACCAATGCAACATGAAAAACTGATATCTAAGATTGGGTATTGCTAATTAAGTTTACAAGTTCAAAGTCTTAATCCTTATACACAAGTACTTGAACTTCTGAAGTAAGTGGTTTGCATCACCTCATTAGTACAGTACATTGGTTCTCAAATTCTGGGCCCCCAATCATCAGTATCACTTGTAAACACATAAGAATTATACTCCTGGGTCTCTCCCCAGACCTGCTGTATCAAATACCAGGATTGGGGACCAGCATCTATGGTCCTACAAGCCCCCAGATGATCCTGATGCTTGCTAAATTGTGGGAACTACTGGAATAGTGGTTCAGGCACAGTACATTTCTGCTGAGTTTTTCATCACTAGTTTGAATACAATTCTGCCTGGTCAAGTATGAAAATGTATGAATATTGGAAATAGGACACTGAAATAAGGAAACCCAAAATGTATGCCTGCAAATAAGTGCATCTATGACAAATTATAAAGAATTATGTGATTTAAAGCTGATATAATTCAAAGTTACTGCACATTTACTTGATTGTCTACAATGTATGTTTGAAGAATTATTTATAAATTTTCTATAACCTTAAACTTTTTACAAAACTGTAAGTATGCAAGCTTACAAGGTAGAAATAAAACCTGTTTGCCTGGTTGATGGGGGTGGGGGGAAATAAAGATAGGTAATGTGAAAAAACAGTAAGTTGCCTAAGACAGGATCCTTAGGTCTTGACAGGATTCTCTGACTCCCTGTACACCAGCCATAAATTCCTATTTACCACAATTTATTTCATTCAGGCATTTTCTTCTTTTTTTTCAATTGAGTTAAAGTTAGTTTACAATGTTGTGTCAATTTCCAATGTAGAGCACAATTTTTCAGTTATACATGAACATACATATATTCATTGTCGCATTCTTTTTCACTGTGAGCTATTCAGACACTTTTAATCTTTATTAGACCATCATTCAGCACACTGCTTTTAGTGTCTGCATGTAACTTTTGATAAAATTTTCAAAGGCTTTGAATTATAATTCTGGAAGGAGCAAAGTTCAAATGTATATAACTACAGTTAGAAATACAGTATTTAAAACACAACCAAGAAGAAAGAGAAAATCTTCTATGAGACTTTTTAAAGAACAATATTCAGGGTTAGCTCTTTTTAAGGTAACAAAATAAAATTCAAAACTATTTAAATCTCCTAATGAACAAATAAAACAACAGGGCACAGACGTCAAAACTATGTTCTCATTATATTTATTAAATGTAAAACAACTATAAATAAACTAATTAAGGAATAGTCCCATACAAAGTATGGGGAGGAAGGAAAAATTAATGTTATCATAATGACAAACACTATCTCAGCAAACAAAAATAGTTTTAAAAAACCACATAAGAAAAACACTCTGCTTGTACCCACTGACTTAACTGTATATCTTAGAGACTAACAAGTGCTGCTTCCCAAATTTTCTGCTACCCCTTCCCAGCATGACAAACCACACGTTTCCAAATCTAAATAATATATTTCTGAGGCTTGTCTCCTAAATAAGAATCTCTTTCAAGAGATTTAACTCTAATGACAAATCACATTTTACAGATAGAATATAATTATTTATAAACATCACTTTGCTCCCTAAGCCTTTAGATTTGACCTAGACAGGCTTCTTCTACTGCTAAAGATGTATCTGGGACGCCTGTCCTGATGGTGATACAAAGGGCAAGACTGAATTTAATTTTAAAAATGCAAATTACTGCAAGTTGGTTAAATTACAGGTTTAAATTACATAATTATTTTGTATAAGAAAGTAAAAGTGGAAACTGCTTCTTCAAGAGTCTGTTAATCTTCTAACATCTGTATAGGATGAAATCTGATTATTTTCCCCTCCTATTTCAGTACTACAATTTTCAATATAAAACTTTTCACTGAAGGGATAGGGCATAGCTCAGTGATAGAGTGGGTGCTTAGCATGCACATGTTCCTGGGTTCAATCACCAGTACCACCTTAAATAAATGAATAAATGAATAAATAAATAAATTTAATTATCTCTCCCAAAATAAATAAATAAATAAAAACACAAATTAAAAGAAAAAAACCTCCTCCACTGAAACTTAAGAGGCAGCAGCACGGTGACTAAAAGCATAGATCACAGTCGGATCTGGATTTGAGTTCTAGTTCTGTGAATTCAAATTCCTAGCTATGCATTCTTAGACAATTCTCTGAATCAGTTCTTCTGCCATAAAACAGGCTTGTTAGTATCTATTTCATAGGGACTGCTGTGAGAAATAAGTAATGCATGTAAATATCCTTAGTAGAGGGTCTGATACATTGCAAACATTCAGTAAGTGGTAACAATGATAATCAAAACAAATAATGATCAAATTATTAATTTATCAAATAATCAAATCTGCATTTTTATCCTGTAGATTCTCAGCCCTCTCCTAGTTGATTCTTTATAAATAACTAGGGGCAGCTCAGAGGTATAAAATCAATCATCAAAAGAAAGAGACCTAGCAGGCACCTTCCTCACCCTTGTTCTCTCCCATGTTTCAACAGCCTTAGTCATTATCCAAACTTGAGAATAAATACCTGCTCACACTGGGCAGAGGAGACCAGAGGCCATATTTAACACCTGTACTTAATGATAGCTCACCCACGGTGTAAGACTAATACCGTACATTCATTTTTCCAACACACTCAACATAAGAATGGGCACTTAGGTGGAAAAGAAATCAACCAAAAGCATCTTTCAGGAAGTGCCTGTTGGATCAAAAGTCTCATTGCTGAGTCAAGAAGAAGAAGGTCAACTTAATGCATCACATGTGCCAAAAGTATAGGCTGTTTTATACTTCCTAGAAATGAAGGGAAAAGTTCACATGAAATCTCTATCAACTTTTGTGACTGCCTTCTAATTCATTTAATAAATATTTGTTGAACACCTTTGGATTGACACTACACTAAGCACATGGATACAAAAGTGACAAGATAATAATATTTTCCTCTTGCAGAGCCTATTAGAAAATCATTCCCTTTTTTTCTCTCTCATTCATTGGTTGACTTACTATATGCCACTATGTGGCAGCAAATATTAGGCATTTTGGGGAGGAGAGATTTACTAAAAAGATAAATAAGATAGAACCCTTGTAGTCAAAGAATTGACAGGCTAGTAGAAGAGAAAAATACAAATACCTATGTTAAGTGCTATGAAAGCCACATAGATACTGTGCATAATCAGTAGGAAAAACAACTAACTCTACTCACATTAAACAGGACAGGCTTTCTAAAGGAGATGGTATTTAAATAGAGTCTTAAGGGATAAATGTTTCACAGATGAAAGGAAAACAGTACTTCAGACAGAGGAAATAGCCAGGTGCAGACACATACATGAAACCATATACATGCACACACACATACACACACACAAACTGCATTAAATATATACATGTTACATACAAATGGATATACAGTCAGTTTTTAGATGGAAGCAGTCATTTGAATTACAGCACAGAAAATGATGAAATTGACTACTTTTCCAATTCTCCCAAAGATGGTACACAGCTAATAATATATTTATAAGGGAAAAGTTATTTCCTTCCAATTCCAGCCTTAGAGCATTAGCACTTAAATCTCTCCCTGAAATAAAGGGAGGTTTGAATGCTAGATTAAATCTGGACTAGAAAAGGCTCTCCCTTAAGCAAGGTATCAATTCAGGTAGGAAAATAAAGGAAAAGAGCAACGGGATCAAATTAGAAGCTCCTTAAATGGACAGGGTTCAATTTTAAACAGTAGGAAAAAAATTAATTCCTTAGTGAGTAATAAAACTTGAAGGAAGAAAGGGAAATCAGACATGATGCAAGGTTTCTCCCAATGATCATTCTATTAACATTGATACTTGCTTTTTCCATTAGCGTGTACTTGACTTTACAAATATTTACATATCATGGCACTCACATTTTGTAAGCCCCCTAACTCTTGGTATACTTTCATGTGAATAGTTTGCCATATAAAAAAATTAAATTCAGGCAGATAGGGTGAATAAATTTTTTTAAATTGTATAAAAATTAGTAAAATCTACCCGGAAACCCTTCCTAGCTTCTGAATAATAGTATAAATACTTTTACCTTTTGAGTAATTGCCTTATCATCTTAAAAAATAAAAATCATGAAATTTGTTAATTTTCCTTTATGTCTATGTTTTAAAATGTGGGTTAGAGGCTTATCCATGTCTAAGCTTTATCTTTAACAATAATCAGTATTTATACAAAATCTAACTGGTAAAGTACCTTATACTACAAAGGCAGTAATCAAATGAGAAACAGAGAATTTAATGATGGAGCAAGGTTTCCCAAACTTGGTATCATTGACCTTTTGGACCGGATCATACTTCATCATGGGGTGCTGTCCTGTACAAGGTTTACACCTGACCCCTACCAACTAGAAACCAGCAGCACCCTCACACACAAATCTCCCCTACTTGCGACCATCAGAAACATCTGCAGATGTTGCCAAATGACCCCTGCGGCCACTGCTGCATGCGGGCAGCGTGCTACGCTGCTCAGTGGTTATCTCACTTCACCTAACAACATAGTGTCCATGAAATAGTTGTTATTTCCCCAGCTCAACAAATAAAGAAACTAAGGCCAAGAAAATTAAACAATTTGCCAAGAGTCACATAACCAACAAGTGTGGCAGCCCATACTTAACCCACACAACGGTGCTTCAGTCCCTGCTCTAGTCACTGTTCTGTTGTCACTTATTAATGCCTCAGCCTTTTTCATCTGACACTTGAAATGTAATATTCTGATTTTTATCTGAAAATAAAAAAATAAAATTATCCACACAAGAGGAATTTAAATTAAAAGACTCCCAACCTCAATTCAGGATAAACTAACAAGTATTTTTTAAGCACTGACTGTATGTATGCCCAGTACCAACTTTAGGAACTAGAGTGATTCAAAGAAAAAAAAAACCACATTTATTAAGGATTTGGCTCAAGACCTTTTCCACACATTACCTCTCTGAAGTCTCACAACATCCCTGTGAGGTAGGTATTAATATCGTCGGTGGATATAACCAGTGTACCAGGTTCTTGTCCCATTGCAGAAAGAATTCTGAGATAAGATGTAGTGGTTAATAAAGGTTAAGTGAGAACTTATTAAGGGATGGATTGTACACTCTCAAGGGGAGAGTTAGCAGGCTCATATGAGCAGCTGCCCTGTGTTTCTCTGGCAAGTTGATTACATAGGGTGTAAAAGAGAATGGGTGGATTATTCATTCAGGAAGGAACGGTTTGGGGTCAGATTCCCTGATTATCATCCCAAATCCACATTCCCAAAGAGAAAAGGGATTTTTGTCCTTATTTAGACTGGATCAGAAGTGTGGCATCAGTGCATGATGGATACTTCTAATCTGCAAGGGTAATATTAATGAAATGAGGGCATAATGAGAAAAAGTTTCATTCAGACACTGGAAATTCCTGCCTTTTCTCACCTTTCTTTATTTGTCTCCAGGCCACTGATCACCCCCAAATGAGCTCAAAGATTCCTGCTTATCTTTCTCTGCCAATGGATCTCTGGTGCTTACATGATATGTGGTTTCCTGCATTTGGCTTCTGCCCCTCCTTTCTGCCCAATTGCTGCCATTTGGTCTGTGTTCCCCTTTCTCTGCTTATATCTAGCTATCTGCCTGCTCTAACATTACCTTGTTTCAAATGGGGAAGCTAAGGCTCAGAATAGAAAGGTAGTCACTGACCTAAGAAGGCTTACAACTCAATTGAAGAGACACACACACACAAATAAAAGGTTTTTTTAAAGACACAGAATAAGTTAAGTATCTCAGTTAACAACACACAGAGGGTGAGAAACACAAATGAGCAGAAGTATGAAGGAGGATTAAAAAATGGCCGCACTTAGGCTAACAGATTGCTTATTCTTATGCTCACCCTTAAAACGGTCAACTGACCTGACTGACCGGTTGCTACTCACGGTTCCAGGCCTGTTGTTGAAACCGAAGCTATTGATCCTACTGTTTCTACTTTATTCCAGTCATTGAAAGTCATCATCATGCTGGGTCTCTGAGTCCTTCTCCAAGAAGAAGGTCCGGTCACAGGACTGTCACCTTATAAAATACCCTGAATTACCAAGAAGACCACACTTTGAAATAAAGTGATCTAACCACTACCCTCCATAGAACTGATCACCGGAAGCATCATAACACCATTCTGAGTTTTCTGATGAGAAAATGATTGTGTTGATGGTTATCAATGCTTTATTGTTTGAGCTATGGCTCTAGAACCACCCCCACCCACTCCATCCCCAAGGTGGGTACACAGTTTGGAAGGCACTAGCATGCTGTGAATCCCCTTTGCCTGACAAAGCTATAAAGCTGCCTCTTTTCTTCTAAGCTCCAAGATACAGTCTCTGAATTCTTTGGCTTGTCAGGGACCGGGGGCCAATCTTTTGGCAACAAGTATACAGTTAGATTAGTCAGGGAATACTTCTTAAAAAGGGTTTCTAGTATCCTCTCTTAGGAAAGAAAATGCATGAGCAAATTGTAATAAACTGAGGAGGAGCAACACATCTGAAAACAACAAGAAACAGAAGTGTGGGGACTGAAATGTAAACTTTGTGATAGCCAATGCAAGCAGCAACTCAGGGAAATGATGAGGAGTGATATGTGCCTTAGAATTCAGACTGAACAGTAGCTGGAGATGAGACTAGCTCTGTGCTTTTAGGACGCTCCTGTCACAAACACTCTCAGGCACAACTACAGGAATGAAATCAAAAGAGCTGAAGGTGAAGACTAATGGTTGGTAGTGGAAGCTTAGACATATGGAGTCAAACACCAAAATTCATAAGATAAGTGATGGGTCATCTACTTTGCTTTATGTATTTTGTCTCCCCCAAGCAGAATGTAAGTTTCCAGAGGGCAGGGGGCTTTATGTCCTGTTCACTTATGTCAATCCCTGTCACAGTAGGTGCTCAGTAAATGTCTGCTGCTGAATAAAGGCAGTTTTCAAAACAGTTCACCTATTCAGAAACTAAGGCCACAAATGTATTCAGCATTCAAAAAACAAAAAACAAACAAACAACAACAACAAAACACCCAGCAAGCACACACACAGAAATAAGAAGACTATTGTACTATTCAACGTTATTGCAACAGCTAACATTTACTGGGCACTAACTCTGAGCAGACACTGTGATATATTATCTCAATCCTCTTAGCTGCCCTGTGACAGAGGTAGGTAGTATTCTTATGGTCCCAGGTTTACAGGTTCACACAGAGAATAAATAACCTGCCCAAGGTCACAAAGCAGCACAGCTGGAGAAAGCTGGGTCTGTCAACTCCAAGGCTTGCCTCTCAAATACTATGTCACATGCACAGAACTACAAGTATCCTTCTTAGGCAAGGCTAGGGAAAAGTGGCCAATGAGGAAAGAAAACAGCAAAACAAAACAAAATAGAAACTCCAATGTAGTCAAAAACCATTGGTCCACCCCTCTCCAATAGCAGCTGCTGTAGAATCTCCCTGCCTGGGTACCCTGACTAACCCATGCCCAGTACAACTTCAGTGGTTTAAACAATCCAGATGCTGAAAAGCAGGAACTAGAATCAAGCATCTAATCAACATTTCAAAGAGCGGTAGATAACAAGTGGTAATGCCCCAGGGCCACAGCCCAAAGAAATGACAGCTGTGAACTCAGACTAAGGCTGACCTCAGACCTTCCCAAGCCCTTCTCTCCGTGTCTGCCTCTTCCCTCCCTCCTGTGCCCTGCGTGTCTCTCCCCACCTCTGCACTTCCCCTCTCCCACTAAATGGCCTTCACAAACACTCTGAAAATTTTTGTTTCCTGCTCTAAATTTCTCATCTAGTAAGTTAAATTAGTAATATTTCTCTAATGAAAAGAAGTCTACCTGTAGACAGGTAGAAAAATGTTCTCTGCATGTTGCAGCATCAGTCCAAAGGGCACATTATCAAATTCACACAGTAGTCACTAAAGAGACCACCAAACAAATTAAAACTGACATCCCACATATATATTTATGTAGCCTTCTGGTGTTACACACATGGTAACTACACAGGAGGACATTAAACCCACTAGACAGACTCTGCTCTTCTCCCTTCAGTCCAGTAACACATCCATGACTGCAAAGTTCTGAAAATCTCTAAAATGGAAAGAAGTGTAACTCCAGAAGCATGATTGCAATCGTTACCAACAAGCAAAAATATTTAAAATATTGAATTTGCTTAAACAACTAGAATATTCATTAAATTAACTACTTAGAGATGCACTAATACATAAGCTAATTTAACTTCTGCATTTACACCAAAATCTAAAGCAAATGTGCCTTAAAAGCAGTCCGAGAGTAAGCCAGAAAGAGAAAGAAAAATACCATATGAGATCTCTCATATGTGGTATCCTAAAAAACAAACAAAGTATAAATACAGAACAGAAATAGACTCATAGACATAGAATACAAACTTGTGGTGGTCAAAGGGGTGGGGGGTGGGAAGGGATAGATGGGATTTCAAAATTGTAGAATAGATAAACAAGATTATACTGTGTAGCACAGGGAAATATATACAATATCTTATGGTAACTCACAGAGAAAAAAATGTGACAATGAACGTATATATGTTCATGTATAACTGAAAAAGTGTGCCCTACACTGGAATTTGACACAACATTGTAAAATGATTATAAATCAATAAAAAATGAAAAATGTTAAAAAAAAAAGCAGTCAGGGAATGAGGACAAGAGTTGGCAAGATAAAAAGTACTAAGAAACATATCTCAATCTTTTCTTTCTGCCTTTGGATTTTTTTCATACACTTGTCTTAAATATAGAACTCTATTAAATAAACAGACTATGAAAGCAAATTCATATTGCTCTCAAAATAGAAATACTTCCCAAATACAAAAAAGGAAAAAAAAAACAAGAAGCATTTATTTCTTGAATTTGACAGCTGAACAATGATTATGCCAAATCTAAGGAAGGAAAGGAAAATTATTTCTGAAAACGGATCCTGTATTTAATAAATATTAAGCATGAAAAGGGAATGTCCACCCCACCTTCACATCATTTTAGGAAAAGGAGAAAATCAAACGTCAGTTACAACAAAACCACCTGAATAAAATTCCATCAATCATAGTTTGAGATGTAATGATACAAATTAAACTTATTAAACTTCTTCCTGTATTTTTTTAAGCTTTTCATTTCGAAGCATTAAACCAAAGGATGTTTAAAAAACTTGATAACCCAATTACAGCCTGATATTTCCAAACGGACAATTTAAACCAAAGTCACTTTCAGAGCTAATCAATGAATTCATCAAAAACATTCTTTCTGATCTAAGCACTATGGAGGTCTTTGGAGATGAATTCAAACTCTAATTATGTTCAAATTAGTCTTTCTTTTCTGTAAATAATAAGCACAGTAGTTCTGTCATTTCTCTACTTTTTAAGATTTTTAAATAATATGTTAATGAATCACACACTAGTACAGATGCTTTTGAAAACTCTGTAGAATTATTTCAGTTTTATTTG
Source organism: Vicugna pacos (assembly GCF_048564905.1). Taxonomy (NCBI): domain Eukaryota; kingdom Metazoa; phylum Chordata; class Mammalia; order Artiodactyla; family Camelidae; genus Vicugna; species Vicugna pacos. Next base: position 2,393,796 of record NW_027328726.1, on the reverse strand, counting down.
TCAAACTCCAGGGCTGAGTTTAAGTGTTGGGCAACATAAAGCCTGACTTTAGCCTTCTGTCTGCGTCGCACTGTAAAAGACCTTTAACTCACGTTAATAGTGCGGGGCCACACTGTCCTATGCGTGGCGCTGGGAGAGTTCTGCATGTGCTTTATATTATCTCATTTAGTCCTAACAGCCCTGGGAAGGACATGGTTTTCCATCCACATGTGATGAGGCCCATAGCGAAAAAGGGTAAGTAACTCATTCCAGGCCACATAGCTAAGAATGACACTGCCTTACTAATGAATCCTCTGCCTCCACAGTGTGAATATATTTTACGAGGGAAATGAGAAGTGAACTAGCAACACGGTGCTGGCTCCAGATACGCATAGTGCTTCCAAACATGAGATTGTTGCAAATTACCCACTACTACTAGTGAGGCAAGTCCTTCTCAGACATAGAGGATGTCATGCAAAGGTGTATTATTAGACCCTTAACCAACCTAAAAAGCATGACATTTTAAAAGCCTCATAAGATGCATACATTCTTCCAAAAACAAACCAGCAATGTGTCTTGCTACTTCATATTTGGCCCAAAATATTGATGCATTCAATGTATTATCCTAGGGTGATCAGCTCAGAGGAAAGGCTAAGTGACAGAAAAATATTCTGCACCATTAATACTCCCTAAGTTCATAGCCGTCATGCAGAAAGAAGCATCCAGCATGACTCAGGCTCCCACAGACACAATCTCAGCACGTGCTGCCTCCTGCCTGAAGCCACCCAGGTCTCCATTAGCCAACCTTCAGCTGGAAAAAGAGGGGGCAGAGGCCACACAGCAAAGCAACAGACACTTCATGCTATCTGACTGATCTGCCAGCTGTCCCTAAGGTGATGGGGGAAAAGCAAAATATAAGATACTCAAGCAGTAAGGACTCTTGTGCATTTGTATTATTTTTCAAAAGCCTGCATTGCAGGATAGCACAACACAAACATAGGATCTTGTATTTACTTGTATCAACTTACAATTTTAGAGAAATCAATTGTTACTCAAAACTTTTTAAGGGAATATTTTAGAAAAACTGTCATACATTGGTCTGTCTCTCAGTATCCAGATCAAGGACAGATGTTCCCTCAAATAATTCATAAATTCTGAAGGTAGAATAGGAGGAAATTTTAAATATACTTGTGGGTAAAAGTATAATTATTAGAAAATATATATCCCATAGTGTTCAGGAAATGTCATGTTGATTAAGGAAATACACTCTAAACACATATGAAAGGGAGCATGAGAATGTGCCCAGGAGGGGTCAGGAGAAAGCAAGGAAAACCTACAAACTACATGAAGGAATAAGACAGGCTGGTTTTCTGCTTAGTGGGAAAAAGTCTCAAAGGAGAAAGGTTGAACAGCAAGAGTTCATTATTTGAAAACAACTTTACTCATCTGTTTGTAATGAAAATTCAACTACACTAAAAAGGAAAAATAAACCAATGCTCCACTCTTTTCCCTGGTCCACTGAATGTGTCAACAATACGGAACATTTCTATTTGGGATATTTGCAGATATGAGAGGAACACCTTGTGTCTTTTAAATTGCCACCCATCCTTAAGCCTGAGAATGACAAATTACGTAAAAAGACAAAAAAATTAATAAATAAATAAAAGAAAGTATTCAAAAACAGCAAGGAAAGAATCATCTCCTAATGAATGGGAAAGTAACTTTACAGTGACCTTCTTTCTAAAAGGTATACTAAAAATGTCGGTTTATATAAAACTGTCAGGCACCTTTCTTAAAGGAAGAGGAATTGAAGTATCTATTACATGTGTAGAAATACTATGTAAAGTAAAGCAGGCTTGACACGAACTAAAAAGTGTCACTATTGGAAGAGTAATCCTTTCCCCTAAGGGAAACTGGGGAACCCAAAGATAAATAAGATTTATGAAACCAGGCAAAAATATACCATCATCCAATGTAGCTATTTGTTGACATATGAAACAAGTGCTGTGGTGCTAGCTATGATGTAAATTGACCAAAGTGAATTATTCTTTCTAAACAACACTTGTGAGATAGAGTCACTTAGGAAATAATTGGCCCCGCGCTGCCGTCACCCCAGGCTGCGGCAGCGCTCTAACGCGCACGCGCAAGCGCACACGCTGTGCGGGGCGCCTAGGAAACAACAGCCACCGGTAGCAGGACCAGACGGCAGAGCGGGACTCTGCACACTGCGCTGGGCACTGCAGGAGGTCAAGGCTCTAAGACGCTTAAGTATCAAACCTCAGTGTTCTTACAGTTAGACGAATACTTCCATCTGGTTCAAACAGACCATAAGCACTTCTAATTTCACATCTAAAGTAAGTGCTTTACAACTTATTTTCAGAATCTTTCATAATTATACCCAGAAGTTTCTTCAGATACTCCAAAGACACTTCTGGCCATGATGCACAGCCATTATATCACTGTGTGGTACCTTATATATTATGGTATCTTTGAACAAGAAATGCAAGTGTCCCTACTTTTTGGCTGCATCCCTTCATAGATGGCATTGCCCCTGTTCCTCAGTCCATGGTTTTCATTACTATGGAGGCAAAAGTAACTTGAACAGTAGACTCTGCAGAATCATTTTAAGACAGCCCCCAAGGAACACATCTCACTTAGAAAACAGAGGTCACCTGAAATAGCCAATCTCAGCTTTTCAGTAGAGGGATTCTCAGACTGCATGCAGGTGGACTTGGCAGTTGTCTACATCAGGGGTCCTTAAACTATAAGCCAAACCCATCCTGCCTCCAGTTTTTATGCATAAGGTTTTATTAGAACACAGTCACCTTCATTCACCTACAGAATGTCTGTGGCTGTATTTGCACTACAAGAGCAGAACTGAATCATCGTGACAGGACCATGTGGTCCACAAAATTTAAATATTAGTAACTGGTCCGTCACCAAAAAAAAAGAAACAAACAAACAAAAAAAGTTTGCCAATCCCTCCCCTACACAACGAGATGTCAGAGGCAGCACAAGAATTCTCCAAGTACCATCTCCAATGTACATGCACTGGGCTGCTGCTAGCCTAGGCGTGGGCTGCTAGCTCATCTGGTGTCAAGCACACAAACACAAATGCACACTCCTAAGTCTTTTTAATCATCTCATATCAATCCCAAAGTTGCCAGGGCAAAGCACATGACGTTACCATTTCCAACTACCAGAGTCCCACCCTTCCCACTGCCTTTACTAGTAAATTATGTTAACCCAAAAAGACTGCCCTTTAAAGTTCATCAAACCATGATTTCACTTGCATAAAAATGTTGTGGAAGATAGAGGATGAGGAGGGAAGGTGCCCATATGGCATCTGTTCCAGAACCACCTTACATCTAGCTCCCCATCTAAATAGATCTTACCTGGAAGTTCTGCCATTGGAACAGTCACTCCTAAGAAAAGGCCAAAGAAGCTACAAAGGAGGTGGTGAATTCAAACTAAGAAACACAAGACTACAAAGGAGGTGGTGAATTCAAACTAAGGAACACAAGATAGTGTGGCTATAGAGATTCCCTACCTCACAATCCTCAATCCTTGTTGGCATCAACAGTAAATTCCATGCTTCACAATGAAAATTTTTAAATTGTTTTAAATTTTTAAAAAATCAGTCTTCCAACATCTTATGCTTCAAAAATGTAAGGAGTTTTTAAGTGTCAAGTTGGTTTTATTTGTTAGTTTTTTAATAAAAAGATTTTTTAAAGGCATTTTCAGCAATGCTATGCCAGCAAAGGGCTGTCCCGTCCACTGTATGGGACACAAATACACACACCACCTGCCAGCAGGAGAAGCAGCCTTCTTTGCCAGCTATTTTAGCCCCACTTCATCATGTTGGGGACAAAACTCAGTATGATAATGAAAGGCAAATTTTAAAAACATGAATTTGGTGAAACAGATCTGTCCTTTATGTATAAGTTCCTTAACAGTGAAACCCTACATATTCTTTTGAACTTAACCTCAAGAGACATACATACCCTACAAAAAGCTTGCCAGGAGTTTCAAAAAAATCATGTGTCCTGAGACTGGCTGTTCCCCCTTTTCCACTTCAAGTTTTACTCACTTTAGAAATATCTATTTTAGGGAGAGTCTCATCCATCTCTGTTCTTACTGTACCTTTGCTAACTTTAACAGATTCTCCTCTCCCAAGTAAAAATACCCATTTGTCAGCTCTTTGCTCTCCATCAGCACTCTTGAGAAACATTAATACTTTGATAATGACTTCCAATTCTACATTTTCAGCATATTGCTCATTATTTTACTGTCTTGAGATTTCATCAGTATCCAACTTCAACTCGAAAATTTATTGTCCAAAACAAAGTCCACTGCCCCATTTCTGAATTACTTTGTATCAGAAACCACTAGCACCATGCTAATATATTGGAAACACCTTTTTCACTCCTCCATCTGTATTGCTCTTCAGTGACCATGGTATAAAAATGTTGGCTCCCTAGAAAAACAAAATCCTAATCCAAGTATAATGCCTTGGTTTAAAATACAATTTCTCTATGGTTTAAAGCTACCCTTTCAGGAACATTGTTCTCAACTGATTCTTTGAGCTGTAAACACATACCCACACAAGCACAAACTGACCCTAAGCTACTCAACAACTTCCCTGTGATTTCCCATCAACCATCTTCCTAATTACCTCTGCTCCCCACATCCTCCAGTTCCAAAAGTCTTCAACACTATCTCCAGCTGCTCTTTTCTTCCACTGGCTCAGACACTCCAATATGTTCTGTGTAGTCCAATATCAACATTTCCCCAATGAAAAATGTACAAACACACTTACATCTATAATATACCAAAAACTTTCTGGCATATAGTGGTCATAGATTAAAAACTGGTTCATTTCCCTTTCCCTACAGTTTTGTGCAATCTGTGTATCATTGTCTCTGCCATTCATAAGTAAAAGCATCTCAAAAGCGGGGCCCCCAATTAATTTGTTGTTTCTTTGCTCCTAAATAAATACACAATAAAGCACTGACATGAGTTTTAACCAATCTATAGTAAAAGCAATAAAAGTCTTAAATTTACTAAGAAACTCTGATGGAGTATAATTTACACTGAAACTATTTTGTTGGTTTGTCCTCCCTTCCTACCCCCGAAAAGCAGCCTATGCAGGACTAGATGTCTCTTCCTATCTTTGTGAAACATGGGATACATGACTTTCTCATGGTCACAAAATAACAGGTCCAGCAACAGTTGTCTTTGATCTCACATCTAACATTACATCCATTACACAATAATTTAATGTCAGCATCTATTTAAGATAGACAGAATTTAAGGTTCATAACAAAGGCATAACAAGAACAAGGCATATAAAGAAGAATAAAACAGCTGGAGAAGTTCCAGGGGAGGGCAAAGTGATTGCAAAACAGACAAAAACAGTCAGGAACAATGATGGTAAAGAGGAATACTGAAAATCTACAAAACCAGGAAAAGATGAACTCCAGCTCATTTTAGCATTTCTCAAAACACACGCTCAGGACTTGTCCTGGAACTTTAAAGAGACAGGTTTTGGATAAATAAATGAATTACTAATAAAAACGAGGGCTAAAAAACTTGTAGAATTTGTCACTTTAGAAGAAAAAAGTACAGGCTAAAAAGTGTTTGAGGAAGTTTTAAATAAGTTTGATCAAGGTCCTGAATGGAAAAGTTGACACAGATGACTCAGGCTTACATTCACTCCACAGAGCCTCTCTCAGCAGTGGCTTCAGAACGAAGCCCACACAGCTCTCCGGAGGCCTGTGATCCTCAGTTTGGTACTGTCTGCTTTGTTATGTAAAATTCCACCTATGCCTAACACTTAAAGTCTACGTAAATATACAAAATATTCATTATCTTCCTCCTCTTTAATTTTGCACTCTGAGAGGATACTTAATATTCAAATCAAAGATTCTATAGGCTTCTCCTTTAAAGTAACAAAATGGGATAAAAAAATCATCCTCATTTAATAGAGAAGACAACTGAAATAAGTCACAAGTCATTCCACCAATTAAAAAATGCTGTCGATTAGGACATATACAACTCAGGGAAAAAACAAATTTTGGCTAAGGAAAAATGAAATACGTTTTTAATAAACTGGTTAAAGTACAAAATGCTCTCCCCCAAATCAGTTATGATTCCTAAGAACCCCAAGTTTCCTGAGTAACTGATCTCAGTTACCACGTCCTGCTGATACGCAGGAACTGCACCCAGGAAATGAGAAGGTAAAAAGCTCCTGTACTGAAATGAAAACTCTCAAGGAAGACTGCAGAATAGAAAATAAATTTTACATTCAGGGCCTCACAGAGTCAGAGGCTTCCATTTGGGAACCCAAATAGGAGTTGCCCAGAAACAAAACCTACAGCGCTGTTTCCCACCCGATGTACCAGGAAAAGCTACATACACAGAGATGTCCTCTGTGCGCACATATGCTCTGGCTTCCTCAGTTTCCTTTTACCAATTAATGGCCAGAAACATGCAAGGGTCCACTCTGCAGAAAGACAGAACTCCTCAAAAAGAAACCTGCAGGCTTGCGTATCACACGCACAGAGAACTAAAAGGTTACAAGACACAGGACTGCCTGATGCCTTCTGCCCGCAGTGAGGACTCAGACACCCCGCTCATCTGTATGCTCCCAACACTCCAGGAAAACATCGGCAAAACACCGCAGGACGCACGGGCACCCTCCCCCTTCCCTCAACTCCCCTTCCCAGAGCCACTCACACTTTACAGAAGAGCCAGAGCGCTGAAAGTGGGCTGGTTCCCTTCCTCCTCGGGATGGAGGCGGCAGCTGCGGCAGGGCCTGCGCCTTACTGAGGAATAAGCGGGGCTGGTGCCGCTAAGCTGGGCAGCCACTCAGGTCTTTTCAACACCGACAGAGCAAAGGAGGCAGCGGCCCCAATTCCCTCCTCTTCTCTTTCTGGGCCTCTTCAGGCTGGGTCTTCTGCCGGTCCTGGTCCACTTGTCCCTGGACAGTCAGGTTTGGGATGCTCTGTACTTTGATTTTAATAAAGTTCCCTCTGGGCGAAGGCTGCAGTCGGCCCTCCAGGTCCCCCAAAACCCGCCGTCCTCGGGGCTGGGGTGGGGGGTGGGGCCCTAAGACCTCCTCCCGGAGTCCTGCCGAGGAGCCAGGGTCCAGTGACTGGTTAAGGGATAAAACCCCCAAGGGGGCAGAGGGGAGGGGGAGAGAAGGAAAGAATGGCGGCACCGGTCCTGCTGATCCCGTTGCCCAGGCCACTACTTCATATTGGTGTCCCCGCCCACACCCCTGGCTGGGGGGTGGTGGCCGAACTTGGGGTCCCAGCTCATATACTCAGTGTCGAGATGCTATAGACGCAGGAGGGTGGCGGAGATGGCACCGAGGTGGGGGATCCAGCCAGCTCCGCTCGGCGCCGACCCGGCTTCCGGCTCCCATAGGTGTCGCTGAGGCTGGGACCCCCTCCCTCCACCTTGGGGGTCCCTTGCCCCACGCCCCAGGATGAGACAGAGGCTCTGGCCCCTTCTCAGCGCCCTCTCACTGCGGAGCCGCTGACGAGCCCCGCCCGAGGTAGGTAGCCGCCTCCCGGCCCCCGGCCGCCGGCTCGGGCTCCGACGTGTGCAGCTGTCGCTGCCGGCGGGGAGGGGATGGGGAGACGGGATACCGTGGCTCCCGCTGGCCCCAGGTAGGGCACGGGTCTCGGCTGGGCCAGTGCACAGGGGCTGGGTCCCTCGGGTGCTCCCTCGCTCTCATGCTGCGGTGGTGGCAGCAGCTCCAGAATCTCAACTCGCAGTCTTGCTCACTCAGTGCCTGGGTCTGGCCTCACTCCAGAAAGAAGGGCGGAAGGAAAGTGGTGCAGACTGATGACACTTATAAGGACACTAATCCCATTCAGGAGGGCTCCACCTTCACGACCTCATCTAATCCTAATCACCTTCCGAAGGCCTCACCTCTTAGTACCTCTGAGCATCTCATAAGGAGGAAAAGGAAGGGGGTGGAGGGGCAGAATCGAATTTCAACGTGTGAACATTTAATCCATAATACTCTTAAAGATGTTTTTCTTAAGAAGCCCATCTACCCTAGAGATGAAATGCCAGTGTCATAAACCACAGAAATTTCTACCATAGTTTTTGTTTTAAATAGCAATTTAAAACAAATTTGGTATGCAATTATTGGTAACATGTAGAATTTTCCTTTTGGCTTCTTAAAGTTTAAAACTTCTAGCTATGTAATTCCAGGATCATTTTTAATAAATGAATTTGTGATCTCTAGATGACTAGGTTTTAATTTGTTACATTATCATCGCAAAACACATCATATTAGTGACATTTTAAGCTCTTTTTTTAGACCCATGTGTAAGAATGATTAATTTCCCTTTTAAAACCACAAATTATTTTTTATTTAGTTTAAAACAATCTGAAACTTACAGAAAACTGCAACTAGAGTGTAAAGAACTTTTTTTTAATCTTGAACACCCATTTGGGATTGAGTTACCAACCTGACTGTAGTTCCCTGAGGCAGCTCCAACCCTAGCTCCCTTTCTCAGAGGTGGAAGGTGTGGAGACTTGGACTATACCTGGCCCGATCTGCACAATAACTCCTCCCCCACCCCACAACCCCCATCATCTGCATTTCTGTTGTTCTGGGTGGGGGCAGTTAAGGTCTTGGCCCCAAATTCTGGGCCAAAGGCAGAACTCATGCAAACTGTCCCCTGCCCCAGGAAATGTAGTTTCTCAAGGCGGTGGGAGGAAAAAGGCACACCCGCAGCAGAGCAGGGGCAGCAGAGGGGAGTGACCCCAAATTTAAAGCCCTGAGGAGCGGGTCTGAGGACAGTCTCAGCCCTGCTGTCCCAAACATGAAACGAGCAACCAGGACTCACCTACCTTTGCCTCTGAATTTCGTGCTTTCCCAGAAGGTCTAAGGGGTGGACTTCAGCCCCCAGGCTGTCACATGACCCACTATGGTCACGTGATTCACGGACACCGGGGACAGTGGTTAGTGTCTTTTCATCTCTCTGAGCACAGGTTGGAGTGGCTGTTGTTTCCCAGGATGACCTGTTGGGTAGGAGCAGTCACCACTGCCCTGGTGGAAGCTCCGTGGCCTTCTCCTCTGTGCTCCTGGGAGCAGCGCAGTGACAACAAGGTCACCAGAGCCTAAGCAGGAGTGACAGGTGTGGTGGGCCCACCCATGGCTTCCTGGGAAGTGCAGGTTAGCTCCCTTAAACCTTGTATTTCCTCACTACTCATCTCCTCTCTCTAACCTTCTCCTCTAATGTCCTTTCAGCTTTCTGCTTTACAAGGGGAAGCCTGGGGAAAAAAAAATAACTTATTGGATGGTTTCCAATTTGCACTTTCCATGTGTAAAGCCCAGTGTGGGCTTTGTGAGAGAAAAGCAAACCTGTCAGAAAGAACTCTGTTGTTATGATAAGGGACTGTGATCCACCATCTAGTGGACAATAAATTGAAAATACACAAGCAGGTTTTCCTTTTCCCTTGTCTAGAAAAACAAGTGTCCCAGAAGCGCACAGCCTAGACCTAGGCTCCAGCCTTTGGCAGTGAGTAACCAAAAGCTATGACTGGAGCCCAGACTAGGTCCTTACCTCCTGGATGCGCTTCCTGGCCCTTCTGCTGCAGCTCGCTAAGGGTTCATAATACTCCCGGTCGTGGGTTTCCGTGAAGAATTCTTGGGAGAGGATCTTCCAGCCACAGGTGTCCAGGTCGTGGCCCAAGTAGACCTGAATTCGGTGATGGTAGGTAGGTAGATAGAAATGAGCATTGGGCAGGGGGAGAGGAAGGGGGAAGGAACAATCCAGGAAATAACAGTATGTATGCATTTAGGATTAGGGTTTCCAGGAATTTTTACTTTCTCTAAATGAGGGCCAGCAAAAGAAGCCAGTTAAAATCAAAATGCTGCGGCTGCATATAAGACAAGGACCCGGCATAACTTCAATCAATGCTCATTGTAATGTAATTAACATTACAGTCTGAGCCCCCTCCCATTGGTTTCTCTATGTGCTTCATGGGTAAAAACCTGCCCAAAAGGGGATGGGCATGCCAGAGCACAAGGAACCTGAGCTGTCAACCAGAGCATAAGGAACTTGAGTTGTCAGTCAGCTTGTTCACTCAAAGAACCTGAGTCATTAATCAATCAATCAATCACACACACACACACAATGCCCCTAAGCCAGGATACAAGACAGAAAATCAAAGGAGCAGCGCCATTTTTCCCCTCTTGGATTGGCCAGCTCCCAATTCTTGGGAATGTACTATTTTTTACTACCTTTTTATTTTACTAATAAAAATCTGACTTATATCACACTTTCTTTCTCTCGTTAAAAATTCTTTCTTTGAGGGGTGACTAAGAAACTAGGTAATTCTTATTTCCCTTTTCCCAGTAACAGTAAAAGTGGCGATCTCCTGCTCAGTCACCTCCGGGACGCCCCCAAAGAGCACTGTCCACATGCCCAAGATCTCCTAGAGGAATACCAGCAAGCACGGCTCCAGCTGCGAGTTCACGGGGCTTGGCTGCTGGTGCACTGAGCGCAGATCCTGGAAGAAGTGCCCAGCCCAGCTTCACGCCTTGGCGGGGACTCCAGCTCCACGGCGGGCGTCCACTGCTTCGTGACCGAGAGTCCCAGGTATGCCGTATCCGCCTCATCCTCCCTCACCATTTCTAGCACCTCAATCTAGGTGACCATCCTGCAGGCGCTCACTACCCGCACTGAGGACACCTGGGCTTCCATAGGCGCCAAGAGGGCTTCCACAGCGGCACATCACTACCTGCAGATATGCTCAGGATCGGGCTGGACTTGGCCCACACCAGGATCCAGAGAGGACTTCCCACCTCTTTTCCAGACAAACTTCAGGGCAGCAGGTCCCCTCAAAGGCTGCACATGCTCCATGGAGAGCTACCCTCCGTCCAGGACGGGAGGCTCTGGGCCCAGGGCTTCTGCCCTGAGTCACTGAGGCAGTGGCCTCAGGCCAACCCCTGCCTGCTGGGCTATACAGCCTGCAGGTCCTGTTGGACATGGGTGTGCCAGGCTTGGCGCCCCATCCCGCACCCACCTGACCGCTGGTGCCGCTCCTCTGCCTCTGGGCCATCCGGTTGTAGCAGGTTATGGCAAAACTGCCCTCAATCTCATTCCAGGAGATGATGAAGATGAACTTGTGCTTCTTCCGCTTGTAGAACACATGCAGCCGCCAGGCCACTCAGTCCAACTGGAGTCTCTCCTTGAGCGCCAAAAACATGGTGGCTCCAGAGCCAGGCCCCGGGGAAGGGGTCACCAGCCCTGCCCGCCAACGGACTCAGCCGCTGTCTATGCCGTGCCCAACAGCACCCCCGCCCCCCACCGCTCACCCTCGCCAGGCGCCTTCAGCCATCCTAAAACGCTGGGGGTCTCTGCCTGCTTGCTCGCCCGCCTCTCTGCCCTCCGACCGCCCCCAACCCTTTGTGGCACAGCTCGCGGGAAAGAGAACACGCCCCCAGGAGCTCGTAGTTCACACGGTCACGTGCGAGGGTATCTGTTTACAAGCCCCGAGCTGCCGCAGCGCCTGGCGCCCGCGCTAGCCACCCCCTGGGGCGAGGCCACGGTGCTGCACCTGCGGGGCTCTGGAGGTGAGGCTCGGTTCCGTGGGACCAGGCAGGTGGTCGGGAACCGTGTGTGTGTCTCCAACGCTGGTACCAAGGCCGATCTCCCCGCCCCACCTCCTCCTCTTCCCGGCAGCCAGGAGCTGGCTTGAAGAAGGGTCATGTCTCCTAAACTTTGTGCCTCAGTATTGTCACAATGTCGCCAGTCGGCTGCTGACTTAGGCTCCACTGGGACGTAAACACAGACACTTGGCGCACTCCAGTGACGCGGTAGCGGCGGCAGCGCGCGCAGCCCCCCGCGCCCGTTGGCCCCGCCCCCAGCACCCCCCGCCCCGCCCTCTGGCTGCTGCGAGCCCCTCCCTTCTTCCTTCCGCGGAGCCGCCTGCGGGCTGGAGCCGCCGATTGGCCGGCGGTGAGAGTGGCAGGTGCGCCCCGCGGTAGAGGCGGCCTCCGAATCCAGGAAAAGAGGAACAAAGACGGAGGGACTGGGAAGTTTTGAACTCCATTTATTCAAAGGGACCCTCAAGTGTAAGTTTTCCTCCATTCACCGGGAGGGATAACTTCTAAATTCAGAAAGTACTCCGTATCATATGAACTATGTGCTTTATTTTATTGAGACCCCCTAGGCTGTTGAATTCTCTCCTAACATCATTGTGATACAGTTTTTAAGATATGAAAGGAAGGTGTCTGAAGACAACTCAGTAGAACTCCGAAACAAAATAAAATTAAGTGAAAGTTAAAAAAAAAGAAACAGAGGAAGGAAGAAAGGAAGAAAGAAAATACAGAGAGACACCGCAAGCCCTACTCACCTCACAGCACCTCTGTGGTTTCCCGCTACCTCTCCTTTTTCTCCATCCTACAGTGGCATTTTACGATTATTTTCTTGGATTTTTACTTTATTTTTGCCATTGCTTCCTCTAAAAAAATAAAAACTTAATGCACGCTGGAGTTTCAGAGGACAGCATTTAGGATACTGAAAGGAAAATTGACAGCAGTTGAAATCATTGTTGGCAGACATACTTAAGGACCTCATCATGTCTGTCCTGAACTTTTCATTCAGCAAGTGTTTATTGAGATACAAATGTGTACATGCCAGGAACTGTGCCCTATGATAAAGATGTGAAAAATAATGGAGCTGTTTTATAGCTACTATTCACTGAGCACTTAAGTTGCGAGGAGCTGTACACACATTACTTCACTTAACACTTACAATCTACAAGAGAGTTCAATAAAATTTATATACTTTTTCCAATATGTGCTAAATGGGCTAGGACAGTCATAATCCCTGCCCCAGTAGAGTGTTTGGTCTTAGTGGAGCAGATAGATAAGTGATCTGACAATTGCAATTCTGTATGACAACAGCTACTGTAGGAGAGGTACATGTGGCTGAAAGACATTGGAGGCCACTTCAACCCCTGGGAGGATGGAGAAAGCTTCCTATAGGAAATAAAGGCTAAATTTGACCTAAAGCACCTAAAGGATGAGGCAGCAAAGGTTGATGAAGAGAAACCAGCCACTTTCAGTGAGAAAAATCCATGTGAATAGCTGCATAAAGTCTCTGTTATCCCCCCATTTTACAGACAGATAAAGTGAAGCACAGAAATTAAGTAACTTGCTCGAAGTCATGGCTGAACCAGAATTCAAAGCTTGTTTTCACTCCCTTGCTTATCCAACTTCCATTCTCTCATCCTTCCAGTGGTCTTTTGTCAATACTCTGAACCCTTGAACAACAGGGGTTGAACTGTGAAGGTCTATTTATACACAGATTTTTCCCCAGTAAATACATGGTGAGCAGATTCCTAACATCAACTGTCACAGTGCAAAACCCAGGGCCTGCACCCAATTTCTGGATTTATTTAATTTGAACAGACCCGGATACCATTGGCTAAAATGGAGGGTGAGTGCCCATGAGGAAGGACTCTGTAATGACATAAGAATAATTATAAACATTCTACCTACCCTTCTACAAAGGGCCTTATGAGAAAACTACCAAATGCTTGTTGGACTTAAATGATGCCCAGATAAATAAAAAGGTCTTCAGGAGGCCCAGGCAGTTGTGCAAGTTTCTTGGAATATCAGGCCATGTGAACCAGCAGATCTGATGGTAGCTAGAAAGAGCTGTGCTGATTAAAGAGGAAAAAAAATGCTGGCCTGGTTCACATGTGGGTTAGGGTGGCATATTGATGGCAGCCATAAATGAACTGTTGTCACACTACAGCTGCACTCAGAGCTCGCCCTAAAGAACGCATCCCTAAAGGGAGATCCTTCCAGTGGGAAGAGCTCCAAACAGAACAACTCATATATTACATTATATGGAGGCAGAAGTGGCCTGAACTATGGATACGTATAGACTACTGGGAAGTAACAAATGACTTTTTGTCAGGGGCTTTGGTAAAGCAAGAAAAAAAAAAGAAAACAGAGACAAGGAAATCTGGGGAAAGAGGCAAGTGGATGGATATCTAGGGGCAGATATATAGCATTCAGACCATTATCTCGTGTTAGTGCCCACCAAAGAGCACTCTCTGAATAGAAGACTCTCAGCAATCAACTGGACAGCTTAGTTTGCTCTGTGAATGTGAACTATACTGCATCCTTAACCTTTAGAGGTCCCCTGTTTGGACAATTGGAGCATGAACAGATATGACAACATGGCTGGGAAGAGCCGTGGGCACAGCAGACCAGGCTCCCTCTCCCTAATGCAGATCTAGACACTGCTCCTTTCTGAGTGCCCAGCTTGTCAACAGTAGAGCCTGGTCCTGAGTCTGTGATATATTATCTCTCAAGAAGGCCAGCCAGCCATTTGCTGTCAGATTAACTTTATTGGATCCCTTCCACTCTAGAGATGGCAACAGTTCATCCTTGCTAGAATTTAAACCTACAATGGTAATGCATTTAATTCTCTGCCAGCAAAGCCTCCACCAGCACCATGAATTTGGGGCTTACAAAATGCCTTATTTATTGGCACAACATCCTCTACAACACTGTGTTTGAGGGATTAATTTATGACAAAACTTGTGAAACTAGGGGTGCATGAGCACAGATTCCACTGGGATTACTATCTGTCTCATCACCTAGAAGGAGTTGATCTGATATAGTGGTTGGATGAGCTGTTGATGGCTCAGCTCAAGTTTCAGGTTGGGGAAAGTGTGTGCTATGTGTGCTGTATCGATGGCTGACATATGGTGCTGTCCTGTCAGGAACCAGGAGGTGGGAGAACAAATGGCCCCATTTACCATTACTCCTAGTGACTCACTTTCAAAGTTTATGCTTCCTGTGTCTGAAGTTTTAGGCTCTGCTGGGTTGGAGGTCTTGGTTCCCAAGAAGGAAAACACTTCCACCAGAGGACAACATAAACATTCCACAGGATCTGACTATCATCTAGCCACTTTGGGCTCCTGATTCCAGTGATTGGCCTTCTCATTCCTGGATCAACAAGCAAAAGAGAATTAATATGTTAATATATTTTCAAGATTAACTTGCCCTTATTAACGTGAAGAACCTGGGTCACTTCTGTATAGTGGAGGCAGGAAGGAATAAGTCACAAACTTCACTGATGCACCGCCTGGTGTTTTGTATCAGGTGATAATGGTATCTTGGCATTTACAGCAACTATGTCCTCATGGAGGTAAAGCAAATCAAATCTAGATAAAGAAGGTCTGGCTCACTCTACCAGGCAGGCAACCTTAGATCAGCAGAGACACTGGCCAAAGATGAGAGAAATTTAGAATTAGTGGTGGGGAGGAGAGATGCTGACTCTCAGCAAGGCTTTGGGAGCAGCTGTGGCCACCGGGATGTTCCACAAACTCTCTTATGGAGATTGCAGTTGGCCAGCATCTGGAAGGAGACTTACGGGCAGATTAGAGCTAAGGGAGAGAAAAGGGGTCTGAGGGGTGCTAAGGCTCTAGTGCACCAGCACGCACTCTGAGCATCACTTAGCACCTTCCTGGCCCCGTGTCCTACTGCAGGCACCTGTCCTACTACCAATTCTTGGAGACTTTGACCAGCTTCCTGCAGGTGCAATTGGGAAGTCCCTTACTCTGGCTAAGGTGTGAGCCTCTCCTTTCCTTTCCTGGAAGCTTTCTGACAAGAAGTGCAGGATGCGGAATGTGCAGCCTACAAGTGCTTATGTGATAGACAAAGTCCAAGGGCCACTAAATCCATGGCAGGTGGAAGCCTGTGGGAAAAGCCTTCTCTTCATTTCCTGGCTTTGATGAGGCCTCCCGGAAAGCCTGTGGACTCCAGCACAGGTCGGCCATGGTCATTGTGATAACATAACCTTACTTCAGCATTTAATTCTTCCCTGTTTTCACCACCTTGTTCATTATTCCTACTCTTTGGGGTCACATTCCCAGATAAATTCCTTGTGAGAAGGCCTTTTTGGGAGGAATTCGTGTCAAGACAGTAGTCTTATTAACTAAGTTTAAGTAATGAATTCAAATAATTCAGATCTTAATATACAATATTGCTGCCTTATTCATATGTACAGGATTAAGGAAAAATGATGGTTTTGTAAATTAAAATAATTCTTTCAACTTAGCCAAACTTTATTCAATTTCCATTTGAAAGCTAGTAGTCGGAGGAGTAAGTTTTTATATCAATGAAATGTTCATTTTACTGTATATAATGTGCACACATACACTTTGAGATTTATACACTGTGAATAAGAGGGATTTCTTATGCTTTGAAGTAGTATGAAATTGTCCAACACTCTGTCTATATTGTTGAATAATTGATAACGTTACATTCTCAAGGTAAATAAATATGAAAAGAAGGGAAATGATCTTCAGTAACAAGGTAAATGGAATTTGTAGCATTATTTCTGTTGATATTTATAATGTCAATTTACATTTCCACCATCAGAAGTCATGAAAGAAAAATGGTGAAAAGAAAATTTGAGCTTTGTTGAAAAAGCTGAAGTTTGAAATCTGAACTGTAACATTATTAGTTTTTTGGGGGGTTTTTTGTTTGTTTGTTTGTTTTTGCAAAGAAAGAGCCACAGTCTACTGAATTTTATTTGTAAAGGAAGAAAAATAATTTTTAACAGTAAAATTAACTGATAGATTACAAAAACATGAGGTTCTTATTTGACTTTGGTGCTTTCAAATTTTAGTTTAAGAATAAAATTGTAAATGCAAAATGGTGATGACTGCTTGTCTTGGGAATATATAATATTTATTTCAGCTGGGTTTGTGGTATCTGTAATTGATGAAAATTTTCCCACTTATTAAAAAAGAAAGGAAATAAGTAAAATTAACACTTAGAAATATTTAGGAATACACTTCTTTGTGAAAATAATATCTACTTCATAAAGAATAGTAAAGTGTGTCTCAAAGTTTTCATTTGAGAAACTGACAATGCAAAGTGTATCAAATATCTTATTGATAATAAATTTTAATTTAAGTGTATACTATTGATATATATTTTGTTATTGGTAGCATGTGTTGATTTAAAACCTTTCTTGCTCTAAGTAAATGATTAGAAATAAAAAAGTAACAGTAAGTTAAAATCATTATTTGAGTTAAAAAAAGCACAGAAGTCATTATTTGTCATGACCCTTTTTGGGAGATAGTAATAATTTTAAAAAACCTTCTTATAAAATGAAGATATGTTTCTTATAACATGAAAATAATATGTTTGCATTATCATAGTTTCATACGTTTTCAAAAATTCTGTGACACATGAAATAAGGAAGCCACAAGAAGACAACTGCTGTGTGAATTTACTTGTATGAGGTGTCTGGAGTAGACAGAGTAATAGAGACAGAAAAGAAAGTGGTGGGTCTGTGAATTATTTACTGGGTATGGGATTTCAGTTTTGCAAGATTTGAAAAGAGTTCTGAAGATTCTACAATAATGTACTTGTTATTAACATTACTGATCTGTACACCTAAAATAGTGAAGATAGTGAAATTCATGTTATGAGTATTTTACCACTATGTTTTTAAATGGGAGATAAAAAATACTGTGCATATAAATTGACATCAGACAATCAAAATCCTGGTAGAAGGAAATTGTATTTGACTTACACAAGAAATTTAGATTAAAATGTGACACCACCCACCCAAAATTCCTAATTGATCCAAGAAGTGTAACAAAAGAATCCGCACCATATTGTCGTGAGGAATAAATGAATTAAAACATGTAAAACTGCTCATCGGTGACTGTACATCACAATGCTCAATGCCCGTTAGCTCTCGTGTTGTTGTTGTGAAGCACGTCCTCGTATGCTGCGTGTAGTACCCAGATTTAATACCTATTATTATCATCAATATTAGTTGTTCTGTTTTCCAATCTAGTGTATAAAAAGACAGTTTTCATATGTTTCTTGGAAGCCCAGGGATGTCACAACCATCAAAAAGCCTTAAAAGTAATAAAAACAGAAGTCTTTATCTCACAGAAGAATTCATTTTTGTGGACTATTTGTTTAAACAGCCAAAACTTAGTCTTCACTAATGTCCATACAGATGTCCCTCCCCTTGTTTGTCCTCTTTTATTGAATCAGTTCTATCTTATTGGGTTTAAATAAAGTGCTGGCAGCCCCCATACTGCTTACATGTGCAGCCTGCTTCTGTCTGAATTTGTTCTCCATGTTACAGGCAATGACCATGGGGGTGCAGTAGATGAGGAGGCTGATTAGCATCTGGGGCTTCAGAAACTTTCACCACAGATTTCATCATTTTAATTCATGTTCCTTTCTTGATAAGAATCACTATTCTAAAGTCATTCTTTGTTGTTGTCATTGTTGTTTTAATTTTACTTTTAGATTTTTTGTTGCTCTCACTTGTTTATTTCTTTACTAAATTTAAGGTCCATCAATTTTAACATAAAAACAGATTCTGCTAGTTCTGTGAATACTGATGTGTTCTGTTAGTTGAGAAATATTTTATCTTGGTTTGTTTTAGGTTATAAAATCAATTTCAAGAGGAAAATATAAATTAATATTTGATATGAAATGGGAGAAAACTTTATTTTCTTGAAGTCCTTCTTTGAAGACTCCTTTATCCAGAAAGTCAAAGCACACATGCCATTTTCTAGTCTCCATATAAATCTCACTGATGGGAAACAAGGTTTCTTTGAAAGAAGACAGTATAAAGAGACTGTTTCTACAATTCCACCAAAACTTTCACCAATGCTCCCCAAAAATTTCCAAAAGGAGTTTCAGTTCCCTTCCCTCACTTGTTTGCCCTCTGCAGGTGGTTTTAATGAGCAGTGAGCTGGTTCTCGTGGTGAAAGACAAAGGAAGAAAAATCCTGAATAGCCTGCCATCTGCATTGTTCCACATTTGATAATTAGGGATATTAAGAGTAGTGTTAGTTCTGAAACACCACTGCCTTATGGAAGGAATCCATTTACATTTGGGAAGACTACAAAAGGGACAAAAGAACATCCAATTCAACTTTATTTCATGCTCATATCCCCAAGCCTTCAGTGCCTTCTTATGCTTTAAGTTGGAAATGCCAGCTCTTCTTTGCTTCTATTTCCAGTAGAAAATTCATTTTTTCAGTATTTATGTATTTACTTATATGCTTACTTATTTGTTGAATACCTGCTCTTTCTCTTTCTCTTTCTCCTACTAGGTCATAAATTCTTTCAGGGTGGGTGTGGTGTTATCAGTTTTCTGTATCAGACAGGTGTTTTGCACTAGTCAGTGTTGCTTAGCTAGCTGTTGAAACCATTGGCTTTAATGTTTCTGTTACACTTTATTATTTCATGGTTTAAGCTATAAGTTAAAACATTTCTAAAATGATTGTTCTATGCATGGGGTAATGGTGTCCCGCTCCCCCACTAACCTACACCTGTGTATTGGGAGAGAGAGAGTTCTTCGGCCTGAGCCTGGGAAGCCACATTATTTCTAGGTTGGAGGAATCACAATCACAATCTAAATGCAATGATGATCCATTATGACTTTCTCTAATTTCAGAGAGAGCCATGAAAACCAAATGTCTAGGGGGAGCACCAGGAGACATGTGGGAACTGTAGCATCATTTCCATCAGCTCAGCAGCTGCTCAGAGTCAACTCACATGTCTCCACCCTCCTGGGGTCTAGTAAATGGATGAATGAGTATCTTCTCATTATGGATAAATATTGCACCAAAGGGAAATTGTTCTCATTTTATGCCTTAATTCTCAAAGGTTCAGAATAAATTGATAATATAGACTAATTGCTTACTATTTCATAATAGATTTCCTCCTCTAGAATCAGAAAGACCATTGGTAATGACTTTTGTGATAAGGTACCTGTCTCAATATCTTTGAGAAATCTGAAGAAGATTTGCAATTTTCGCCACATTTTTTTTCATAAATTAAATTAACAAGGTAAAGTAACTGACTTCAGGAGTCTAATTTCCTACCTCTTATAAAAAATAAACACAGTTAGGCTGTTCACCCACTCTGAAAAGCTATTTTTTATACATAAGTAAACATTCAGGATTAATGCTCCCCTCCCCATGTCCCCACTGGGAAGAGAGGATATAATGATTTATTTTGCTTAAAAAAAGAGAATAAAACCCATGAGATTATGACCGCCATATTTCAAGGTTGTTTCCGATTTCTTGATACTATTATAAAGGAGATACATTTGAGTTAATTTTAATTGAAATTGAGTCTTTTATCTAAAAATATGAAACATGGACACTGCAAGAAATAAAGAAGTAAAGTCATAGATTAACAAAAATGTACATTATGTGTAAATCTAAGAAGAAACCTTAGGCTTATTAGGGGGACTTTCATGGCAGACCCAGCTATGACTTTAAGCGTGGAGGTAGACCCTACATAGAGCTTGGAAACGCCACCATCACAAATATACTTTGAACCCAAACACTAAGTAATATGGCAGTCGAATGGCCAGAGATGTCTGCCATCCTGGAGGATAAAGTTGCGTGGTCTGAGATCTCCCAGTCCTGTGCAGCAGAGCCACAGGTAAGTGAATCACATGAGTGGGGAGCCAGGGCTGGCAGGGCCAGCAGGCAATTGAATGGAAAACAACTTGGGGGATGGCTACTTAAATGGTAGCATCTGACATTAAAAGAGAATTATATTTTTTTGGCTCAGATCAGCAGTCTTCTTTTTTTTTTTTTTTGTAGAATCTTTTTATTCAGGAAAAATACACAAAAAAAAAAAACCAAAAAAGTTATCCAATCACACACAGGAAGGGTATGAGAAGAGGGAGGTGTACATCCAGCCTTGGCCTCTGACCATGTGGTTTGGGCAGCAAAAAGGGATGTGGCATAATGGCCCCAAAAATAAAAGTGGTGTATGTGGGGGGAAGGAGAGGGGTGCAAAATCAGTGGGGAACAGTAAGGGAAGGGACAGATGAGGTCAGTCCTGGGAACACCACAGGAGGGAGGCCATTTTATAACATTTCTTGTTGATCATACCACCATGGACACCTTCTTTGCCCCATCAGCAGGACTAGCGTCTTGGCAGTCACGGTGACCATGATATTGAAGGTGAGTGATCCACCTGTCATCTTGGTACAAAGATCCATGGGAAATTCCCCATCCTGCAGCAGCGAGTCCTGGATCACAGTACATTTCTGGCCCCCAAGCCTTAGCCCACTCATGAAAAATCTTGACCAGTCTTTGCCAATCAGGACACCAACCTCAGCTGGTGAGATGCTAGCAAAGTTTTTCCTGGGGTGGTGGCCCAGATGTGGGGCGAGTCCTTTGAGCCTACCATGGCCGCATCCTGAAAGGTCCCGTCCACGAGCAGGTTATGGATATAGGTGTTCCCAGGCGCTGCTGCTGGGGCCTCGGGCGGGGCTCGGGAGGCCTCGGGCTGGAGGGCGGGGGGAGGCGGATAGCTCGGGGCACGGGCTGCCCACTGGACTGCAGCTCTGCGGGCTGTTCCAACAGTCTTCTAAAGTCTGGATCATATAACTAGAATATACTGCGAAACTGGATTTTACATTTTGAGTTCTGGCAACTCTTCAAGAACAAAAGGCTATTTTATTTTTGGTTTCTTTTGTATTTTGAAAAGCCCTCTAGTCTTTAAAGTTTGAAATCTCTGGGATATATATATATATTCCCAAAAAACAGTCTGCGGTCTCAGGTGCACCCTTTGGTCAGCGGTGGACACAGGCGGGGGTTGGGGGTTTCTCAAGGCCTGGAGGGCGTCCGCATGGAATTTACAGGGGTCAGATGGACCAGAAACACTAGAAAGCAGCTGGATAAGAGCTGGGCAGGCTCCAGGAGGTCATTACTGGGAGAAAGAATGGGCGCCCCTCATGGTATTTTGATGGCCCAGCCCTGCCACCGGTCCTCTCTGGTCCATGGAAGGACAAGAAAGCAGGGGAAGAGGCTGATGTTTGGTAAGTGAGAAAGTTCCTGAAGACCGAGGCAGGTTTTGTCAGCTCAGGCCTCGGCTGCCCCATCCGGTGGTGATTGTGTCACTGGAGGGGCAGCCCAGAGCCACAAAACTGTCTTCCCCGCAGAGCTCTGAGGAGGGCTGATGTTCCCCTGCCTTCGATGAGGGCCAAGCATCTCGGTTTGATTACAGAGTTGCTGCAGATTGGATAATCTCTGGTTCCTTTGTGTGAATGTGCCCGACCCTCCTAAGCAGGAAAAGCACGGTGCACTTCAAAAGATACTGATGGTGTTCACACCAATATAAGAAATCTGTTGCTATTAAATGGAACGAAAAGGAACAGGCAAACTGTAGCAGAAGAAACCTTTCCAAATACAGTTATTAGAAAGGAAGAAAGAAAGGAGGAGGGGAAGGAGGGCAGGACGAGGGCTGCATCCTGACCTGAGCAGAAGCCCCGCTGCTGGCTCACCCACATCTCCCAGGTCCGGGTCTTCTCCTCAGGCTCTGCTTCTGTGAGGCCGTGAGGTAATTGTCCTGCTGAGTTTCTTCTTAAAAGTTTTTCCCACTTGACACCTTAAAATATATGACAAATTTAATGATGAGATGGAATTTACTGTGAGTCAGTGAAGCCTTGTGGTTGCCACTGGTCAGTCTGCTGGGCTCCCTGCATGGCCCCAGGGAAGGGGGAGACACGGGCATGTGCCCTATGTGTGTGTGATGTGTGTCTGCATGTGTATGTTTGTGTGGGGGGTGTATGTGTTGTGTGTGTGTATGTGGTATGTGTGTTTATGTAGGGTGTGTATGTGGTATGTGCTGTGTGTCTGTTTGTGTAGCACCCAGCAGCCTGAGACTGCAGGGTGACCCTTGCAGAAGTGAAGGGCCAAGTCCCTGCTTCCTCTGGAGGAGCACAGGTAAAACACATGCCCCCATATGTGGAGACCCCTGGCACAGAGCCTTGGACCCCCATGGGTCAGGTGGCCCTTGGCCTGTGTCACTTGAGGATTGGACACAGACAGACCCAGGGTGGCACCTGATGTTTGGATCCCAGCTTTGGTACCCAAGACACCTCCCTATGAGGGAGCTCCCATCATTTCCAGGCTCCTGGAAAGAAGCGGCCACCCCAAGTGAAGGCCTGTGGGACAGTCATGAGGATACTCAGAGAGGCTGAGCCAAAGATTCTAGCCCAGTTCATGTGGACCGGGGTAAAGGGGGTCTGTCTGTGTTGGGCTGGAGGGAAAGGAGGCCATAGGGCCACCCCCTGCAGCTTCATCTGCTCTGCCCCATCAGTCCTGCCCCTCAGTGCATCACCCCCCTTTCCTGGGCATCCTGGCCAGCCTCTAGTCCCAACCCCGTGGGCTCCAGCTCACGGAGCACCGCCCAGCAACAGTCCGTGCCCCAGGAGGGAGACGGCTCCTTACTCCAGCCCTGCAGTCGGGAAATCACTGGGAGAGGTGACCCTATTTACCCAGAGTCACAGAGCTGGCAGCTGGTGGAGCCTGCATTCCCAACATCAGGGTTTTAACTTTTCTATTTCCTCTGTGATCACAGCGTCTAGTATTTAAATGTACATGTGTTTGTGAGTTTCAGTTTCCACATTTTTACATCTAAAATAATTATTAAATACAGTATAAATTCAACATGATTATAAATTTAAAAGGGGATATACAAACTATTGTATATAAAATAGATAAGCAACCAGGATTTACTGTGCATCATGGAGAATTAGACCCAATATCTTGTAATAATGTATAACGGAGTATAATCTGCAAAAGCACCAAGTCATTATGCTGTACACCTGAAACTAACACAATATTGTAAATCAGCTATACTTCAATAACAATAGAATAAAAAGAATACATATTACCTTGTTAATTAAGATATAAGGAATGTTTCAAATGAGACAGCAGAAGGTAAAGTGCTTTAAAACAAAGGTGCTGTGGCAGTGGAGACGTGGGGGGTGTATTCATTGCTTCTCTTAGTATTTTATTGTATTTACCTAATTGTTTCATTGGAGGAAATGGGATTAGTGAAAAGCCACAGGTCTTTTGTCTGGTGACACAGAGGTTGGCTGGTGACTGGAGACTGAGGTGACCTCAAGCCCTGGGAAAGTGAGCATCTTGGGTGGAGATGTCTGAGGGGGGCCCTCCTGGAAGGGGAGCCTGGGTGGCAAATGGGATGGTTTCCATTTTTGTGTGTCCATCATTTCAGAAATTGGGCGCAATGAAGACAGTGCCCTGATCCATGGGCAGCCACAGCACTACTAGGGAAAGTTACTCGACAGGTGCTAAAGATGGAACACTATATTCAGGAGGGACTCTCCAAGGGATGACATGGCTAGGCGGAACCAGGCCCAAGTCCACCTTCGGCCTAGTCCAGTGGGGGTTACGGCCCAGGAACAGGGTGGGGTCAAGGATGAAGACTCACTGAGAGGAAACATCCCTGGTCTGGGCTCTGGCTGGCCCTTAAGTGGTTCCTGCTGCAGGCAGTCCAGGTGGTCAGATTCCCTTGGGTGGTCAAATCCCACCCCTGGCTAAGCTGACTCGGCAGGGGACTTGCCTGGGTGACATGGGCCCAGCAGGATGATGCTGAAGGTCAGATGATGGAGGTCTAGTCTGGAGAAGCCAAGATTTGGTCAAGGAAGGGTCATGTGCCTCACGGAGGATTTGTTTGTCCAGGAGGAAGTGCTCTCAGACTCAGACCCTGGAAGCAGGTGCTTCACACACCGCATGTATCCAGAGGTGCCCTGAGACTGTGAGTTAGAGGCTGCACTGGTGGGGGCTTTGCAAGTGGATAAGAAATCAAACTAAGGTTAGAGACCTGGAAATCCAAGGCTCAGAGAGGGCAAGTGACTCTTCCAAGGCTTCACAGTGAATGTGTATTGCTTCTTTATACTGAAGACAAGTCCCCCATCCTCATCTCCCCTGTGAGGTGTTCCCTCTACTGCTGCCTCGAGAGTCCTAGCCCAACACACTCAAAAGACTCCCCACGGTCAGCAGGTCAAAGAGCAGAACTCTTAATGTTTGCCAGGGACCTTGTTAATTTGAACAATACAGAAAAGTACAAAAACGGAAAACAAGTTTCCCATAAATAGGCATGTCACTCTTAGTAATGTTTGTGTTGTTCCTTATGTTTAACTGCCGGAACGTGAGCTTGTGTATATTCGCCATCATTATGGGTACATTATGATACACTCACTGAGCTCATTGTAGGATTTTAACATGAAAAATAAGATAAATAAATTAGAAGAAGTCATTTAATTTAAATGTAAATTAAATCACATTGTGAAAGTGTTGCAAATTCCCTCTCTGTTGCAATGTGTAAATTGTTTATATTTTATAGAGTAGCAAATTTCCTAAAAATTCAAAACAGCAAATACTTTTTGAACACCTGCATACACACAAGGTATATACTATGTATGATTTATACATACTGCAATGTCTATGTGTCAATATTCATGTACATAACTGCATAGACCGACGTGGAGATTTCTCACGCTGTTCCTTGGGCTTAATTCCTACATGTAACCAGTTTTGAAGTTTGCTGCAAATCCTATTGGGTTTGTTTTATGTTTTTGTTTTTGTTTTTTTAAGTAGAGCTAAAATTATATTCCAGGTCAATATGCTCCAAATTCCGTGTTCTTTCCATGAAATGAGATAATGCACATAAAATAGAAGGAATGCCTGGTTTGTAGCAAGACTCAGGATTAGCTGTCATCCTGTTTCATTTCTATCAATGCTGCTAAGTGGAATTAGCTGCTCAGTTAGTGAATACTTGGTGCACACGTTGTTCTCAGCACCACAGTAAGTACAGAAGGTATCTGAGAGGGTTTGAGTGACAAAGGCTATGCAATGTCATTTTCATTTTAATATATACCTACAGTTAAGTGTGGCACAGAGACCATTGTAATTTATCAGGTTATAAATTTGATCTTCAAGGCCATATTGATCTTAAAGTTTACAGATTGCCTTCATTCTCCAAATATTACCATTGCCCCTCCCTTGATTTTGATAAAGACAGGTTGTAGGAGTGTGGCAATTTATGTGTGGGTCTTTGCTGTAGTGTGTGTAATCAGCAGCACACAGATACACCGAGCTTTGTGGCCCACCTTTCCAGAAATATATGATTTCAAGTCTGGCTGCCCTCCCTGTTCATATCAAACTCTATACCAGCCCACTGAGGATGAAGAACTGTCTCCTGAGGCAGCTCAGACAGCTCTGATTGCTAGAAAGTTCCATGTGGTGGCCTTTAAATTTAACTTGGCCAGAGTAAAATCTCACTAAGTTGAGCCTTCAGACAGGGATGGCACACTTGATCTTTGATAACACAGAACTTACGCCAGCAAATTTTCAGGATTCTCATCCAATAAAGGCCATTCAGGCTAATGTTAGTGGCTTCCTCCAAAGAGGGCTCTGTACACGGAAGTTTCTTTAACCATGTGCTTCTAGATGCAGAGATGGGCTCTTAGGTGTAAGGGTTGTAATTCTGTGACACTGTGTTGTGAAAGGTGCACTTCTTATGAACTTTAATAAAAGCATGAGTTAATTTTATAAAACTCATAAATGAGTGAGTGACTAAGGTCACATTCCTAGAACTCCTGACAACTGCTCAGAATTTCAGAATGCCTGAAGCTCTGGGACAGTCACCTGCCCCCACCCCTTGCATCAGGAATTGTGCTTTGGGTGGGTGGCCTTCCCTGCTGTGTTCTAGAAATAATGCAACATGTTGTTTAAGTATTCTGGAATTTAGCTTTTTGATTTAGTCAGCCTGGCCTTGTTCCAGATAAGATGGCCTGGATATGCAAAGGGTTACAGTTTAATTTACAAAGGAGATGTTCAAAGCACAGGAATGTGGATATGCAGACCTAAAGGAAGCCAGTGGTCTGGGCACAGGCCCCCTGTGCCGTGTTTGGGAAAATCAAGGGATCCACATTATTTGTTGAAGTGTTCTGAGTTGGTTTCCCTCGTTTTGTTTGTAGTGATATTGAAGGGGCTGTGTTTAGATCCTGGCTTTGTTTTGTAACCTCAACTTTATGGTTTTTGACTCATCAATGTTTGTACTTGCAGTGGGTTTATTATTATTATTCTGGTCCCTGGGGTACAGGCTCATCCTGTGTTGGCAGTACCTGCTCCAGCCATTGCCATGTGGACACTCAGGATTTCCATTCCTGAAGCCTCCCCAGTCCAGAAGTCTGAGCTTATTTGACCTGCTTTGAAAAGGTGTGCATATATACATTTTTAACATTCTTCAGTATCCCCGTTAAGAAGGAGGACTTTAATTTCTACTAGGTAGAATGTTCTTTTTTCTTCATATTTTTTTCTTTTGCAGTGGCCCTGCATGCCTGCACAACGTGAGTGTGTCCTGCCACGCTGCTTCATGCAACCCCATGCCCCACTGTACAACCGTTAGATTGCTCCTTAGTTGGTGTTCTGTGGTTTTACATCAGATTTAATATTGATGTCTGGTGGATCCAGAGGTCCTGGTGATTGTCTGTGTGTTTATCTCATAAGCCTTATTGTTTCAGAAAGAGTAGCCCCTGTCCCTGACAAGCCAAATAACAGAGACAAGTTCTTAGAGTTTAGAAGAAAAGAGCAAGCTTTATTATTTTGCCAGGCAAAGCGGACCCACAGCAGGCTAGTGCCTTCAAAATTATGAAGCCATCTTGGGGATGGGGCAGGGTGATTAGCCATAGCTTAAACAATGAAGCATTGATAACAACCAACAGGATCATTTTTTCATCAGAAGACTTAGAATGGCGTCATAATGCCTCCAGGTGACCAATTCTATAGAGGCTAGTGGTTACATCTCTTTATATTGTAAGCACTTAAGATGTGCTCTTGGTAATTTGGGCTATTTTGTAAGGTTACAGTCCTGTGACTTTCTCCCTGGAGAAGAACTCAGAGACCAAGCATGATTATGACTTTCGATTACTGGAATAAAATAGGAACAGTAAGATCAATGGCTTTAGTTTTAACACTGGGCCTGGAGCTGTGGGTAGCAACTGGTCGGTCAGGTTCATTAACCATTCTAAGGGCAAGCATCAGAATAAGCAGTCTGTTAACATAAGTGTGACCATTTGATTATTCCCCCTTCATCATGACTCATTGAGAATGGAAGGTGGGGACTTCAGATCTTCTTGCCAAACTCTTGCTTTCCACCCGACATTTAAAATTTATCTTATCCCATTCAGCTCCTCGGCCCTTCCCAGGCCCTAACCCTAACCCTGCAGCCACTGAGTCTCTCCTTGGGGCTCTTGCAGGCCTCTCCCAAAGACAAACTCAGAGTCTCTACATATTCAAGTTTTGCTGCTAATAACTTCTGAAAAAAAAAGTACATTTAATTTTTTTCAGAATAGTAAAGTTATAAAGCTCAAGAAAATGTTTACAGAAGCCTAAATTTCAGAATTCTTTTTATAAAATGTATTTTTAAATTCTTCAGGTAATACGTATTTTGTGTGAAAACATAAGCAATACTGAAATATATGGAGTAAAACTTTCTCTGTAGACCTTAGTTTTCTGGTTGGAGGGTTTGCACATAAAAATTTTGATAGATACTAACAAATGGATGCTTTCCAAAGATGTCATACCATTTACAGGCCACCACCACCGGCAGCCTTTGAAGGCTTCCCAACAGGTTTTCCAACACTGGGAACGTGTTTGCAAGTGTTTAACAGTTTGATAGGTGGGAAAATAGCTTTTCACATTTGATTATATTTCTCTGATTATAATAGAGTTGAGTATCTTTTACTATGTTATTGTTTGGCTCTTTTCTGAGACAGGAAATAAAAGTACTGGGAAGGTGTGAGGTGCTGTTACTGAGTCTAAATATGTCCTGCTCACCACATGACAGACCAATAAAAGGGGAGACGAGGTGTTGGAGCAAGGAATAGTGACTTTATTTGGAAAGTCGGCCAATTGACAAGATGGCATACTAATATCCTGGGAAACCATATTCCCCAGTCAGAATTCAGTCTCCTTTTATACTAGAAAGTGTGGGTTCTATCCAGCAGTAGTGCCAATGAGATGGAATGTATAACTCAAGACTCTGTGGAAAGTCAATAGAGTGAGAAGGAATCAGAGACCAACTCAATTGACCCTCTCAAATGCTCTCACATCTATCGTGTAGCATCAAAGAAAAAATCACCGACAATTGTGTGAAAGAATGCAAGAACTTTCCTCTTGAGACTTGAGCTCCTAAGAAGGACATGTTCAAAGCTCCCGTTCCCCCTTCCCTCTGCCCCTAGATGAATGAACACAGTCCCTGAACCCACCTGGGCTGAGCCCAGGCAATACACACAGCCAAATGCCTGCTGCCCATCCCCAGGCTTGGCCACATCCTCCCCTTGGCAGGTCCATGTACCCAGCACCTCTGCCCTTGGGGCCTGGATCACAATACATGCCATCAGCCTGGGACCACCCTGGGGCATAGCCTGGGACACCAAAGCCTCTGGCTCAGAGGAGGTACAGGGCACAGGGGGAAGTGCCCCTGGGCGGGAATTTGACCTGCCTCCAGCCTTGCCTGCCGACCCCCAGAGCCTGGACACAGGGCTGTTTGTCCACACACTGCACCAGATCTCTGACTGGTGGCTGTCACCATGGTGACTGGAGAGTGAAACGCCCCAGCACACATGGGGTGAAGGGTGAGGGGGTCAGCTTGGGGTAGGGGTGAGACAGGATGGAAAGGGGCAGGCGCAGTCATTCAAGGAATGCTACAGCAATTAACATTGAGATGGTGAAAGAGTCAACCCCCAGTAGGCCATGAGGCTCAGGATAATGAGAGATTTAACTTCAAGTAGATCTTGAGCTTCATTATACTCTCAGTGGAATAAATTAACATGGTAAATAACACGCCCACAGGCACCATAGAAGTCCAAAGGCTGGCCACAAAAGGTCAAAGAGTGGGAAATGGCCAAATTCCTGGGTATCACAGCACCTTCCCCTGGCTACTTAGACTAGTCCTTCCACTTATTAACATATGAAGCCACCAAGCTCATAAAAATCAACAACATGGCATCTCACGGTCGCCCCTCTCTCTCTCTTTGGGGACAGCCTACATTCTGTCTATGGAACGTGTCCCTACTTTTAATCTGAGCACCCAACCCCCACACCTCGTGAACATTCTCTGGCCTTTCTCTTGCATTTCAATGTATCTCTCTGAATAAACTACCTTCACTCAACTGTGACTCTCACTTGAATGCTTTCCTGCATGAAGCCAAGGACCCACACTTGGCGGGGCATGTCCCAGGGGCTCAACTGAGACCTGGACTTTGCCTTCCTCACGCCCCACATCTGTTTTCCTGCCTCAGGGGTGCACTCAGAGTGAGGGGGGTATCCTGCAGTGGCGGAAACATGCTGAGGGTTGGGCCCCTCAGAATGGAAATGACCTGGCTGAGGGTTAAGGCTGCAATCTTGGGATGAGGGGAAAATCTTGGAATGAGGGGCCTGGGGTGAGGTATGAGGGGTCATCTTGGGGTGCAAGCCCCTTAGATTAGGACATAGTGGGGCAGAATGTGGCGGCGGGGACCTCAGTATAAGAAGGTGTTTCATCTTGGGGGTCCTGTCAGGGACCTGGCCTAGCCTGGGGTGAGGGGCCAGTGACAGGGGTTTGGACAAGCAGGAGTGTGGTTGGGGGTGTGGCCTGGCCCAGGGCAGGTGTTGGTGGTTTGCTTGGGCGCCAGGACCCGGTCTGTAGCGGGGTGGGGCCTTGGGAATGGGCCTCGTCCAGCCCAGCTCGCCACGCGCTGTGCTGCAGGAGCCGCTGCCCAAGCACCGGCGCTGCGGGCGGGCAGGGGAGGTTGCGCGCAGGCCGCCCGGACGCCAGTGCCCGCCCAGAGCTCGCGGAAGTTGTGCGGGAGCCAGGCGCTCCTGGACCAGCCCCCCCGAGGAGGAAAACGGCCTTGGATCTGGGCAGCCGCCTGCTGTCCCCTTCGCTGGCCCCTCTGGGTAGGTGAAGGGATGCTGGTGGGGGCACGCAGGTCGGGGAGCCGGCGGGAGAGGCACACATGTGAGAGTGCGGAGGTGAGGCCGGGGCCGCGTGGCTCGTTAGGACCCCGAGGCCGGTCCGGGGCCGCCGCCATGTTTCGTTGTGCCCCCCCAAATTAGTAGCCACTGAACCCCGCACCTTCACCGCCACTCATACGCTGGTTTGGGAAAGCGGGCGCAGCCCCAGGAGGTGGGAGGGCGCCGGCCGGGCCCAGAGCACCTCCGACTGACCCTCAGGCCAGGGTCCCCCGGCGCAGGTGGGCCTGCCTGATGAGTGGTGGCTGCCCCCAACCCTTCAAGGCTCAGGCCACCTGGGGCGGAATAATGGGCGAGGCCCAGGTCTTTGGGAGCTTGTCAGCCTGTTCTGAGATCAAAAGCCTTTGACAAGTCTAGTTTTAGTCTTTTGAGGAATCTCCATACTGTTTTCCACACTGGCTGCACCCAACTACTTTCCCACCTGCACTGTAGGAGGGTTCCTTTTCTCCACAGCCACTCCAGCATTTGTCATTTGTGGACTTTTGCATGATGGCCATTCTGATTGGTGTGAGATGAGACCTCATTGTAGTTTGATTTGCATTTCTTAGATAAATAATGATATTGAGCATTTTTTCATATGGCTATTGGCCATTTGCATGACTTCATTAGAGAATTGCTTGTTTAGTTCTACCCATTTTTGGATTGGATTGATTTTTTTTTTAATTCAGTTTTATGAGCTGTTTATTCTGGAAATGAAGCCCTTTTCAGTCTCATCTTTTGCAAATATTTTTCTCATTTCATAGGTTGTCTTTTTGTTTTGCTTATGGTTTCCTTTGCTGTGCAAAAGCTTATAAGTTCATTTGGGTCCCATTTGTTTATTTTTGCTTTTATTTCTATTGCTTGGGTAGACTGCCCTAGGAGAATATTTATGAGGTATATGTCAGATAACATTTTGTCTATGTTTTCTTCTAAGAGGTTTATAGTGTTTTGTCTTATATTTAAGTCTTTAAGTCATTTTGAATTTATTTTTGTGTATGATGTGAGGAAGAAGTCTAACTTCATTGATTTACATGCAGCTGTCCAGTCTTTGCTATATCATTTGCTGAAGAGACTGTCTTTTCTCCATTGTATGTTCTTGCCTCCTTTGTCAAAGATTAACTGACCAAAAGTTTGTGAGTTTATTTCTGAGCTCCCTATTCTGTTCCACTGATCCATATGTCTGGTTTTGTACCAATACCTTGGATGACTGTAGCTCTGTAGTATTGTCTGAAATCTGGGAGGGTTACTCCTCCAGCTTTGTACTTTTTCTTCAGTAATCCTTTGGTAATTCTGGGTCTTTTGTGATTCCATATAAATTTTAGGATTATTTTTTGTAGTTTTGTGAAAAAAAAATCCTCGGTGATTTGACAGGTTTTGCATTAAATCTGTTGATTGCTTTGGGTAGTATGGCCATTTTAATAATATTAATTCTTCCAGTCCAAGAACTTGGGATATCTTTCCATTTCTTTAAGTCCTCTCTAATTTCCTTAGTCAGTGTTTTGTAGTTCTCCATATAAGTCTTTTGCTTTCTTGGTCAGATTTATTCCTAATTATTTTATTGTTTGGATGCAATTTTAAAAGGGATTATTAGTTTCATGTAAAGAAATGCCACTGATTTCTGTATGTTGATGTATCCTACTACTTTGCTGAATTCTTTTATTAGCTCTAGTAGTTTTTGTGTGGCGCCTTTAGGGTTCTCTATATGTAGTATCATGTCATCTACATATAATGACAATTTTACCTCTTCTCTTCTAATTTGGATCCCCTTTATTTCTTTTTGTTGTCTGATTGCTATATACTATATTGGATGCTAATACTATATTGAATAGAAGTGATGAGAGTTGGTATCCTTGTCTTGTTCCAGATTTTAGCAAAAAGGCTTTCAGCTCCTCATGGCAGAGTATTATGATAGTATGTGGGGGCACACTCAGGGGTTAATAGATCGTAGGGCTGCGATGCAAAAAACTGCTGCTCTGTGTCTTGCTGAAAACAGCGAGACCAGCCTTGCTTATCTTCGGTGTAGCTTGTTAGCTATAGGGCTGCTTCTGCTTCTTGGGAAACCATCGCATCTTTCCCTTGCTG
Source organism: Vicugna pacos (assembly GCF_048564905.1). Lineage (NCBI taxonomy): Eukaryota > Metazoa > Chordata > Mammalia > Artiodactyla > Camelidae > Vicugna > Vicugna pacos. The sequence continues at coordinate 2,360,860 of NW_027328726.1, read as the reverse complement.
AAAACAGCAGGGCATTCTTCACTTATCTAGTTAGATCTTGAAATTTATGGGGTCTTTGTGCCTGCCTGGTTTCCGTTATCAATTGTATACTCCCTGAACCTTGTAAACTTCTCCCTAGAAATACAGATTAACACTAGTGTTTCTATTTTTCACAAAACTGCTGACCTGCATTTCTGCACGCGCCCTGCCTCTTGCCCATCCCTGTGCCATGTTTTGTCTTAATCCTTTGTTAGACTATTCTCAATAAATAGAGAGCTGCAGAGGGGCCCTGGGAGTTGGAGTTGATATCTGGCTCCCTCTCACTCTTGACTTGCTGAAGTGTTGAGTAATTCATTCTTCTGCAGTGAGTCTTTCCCGGACAAAGCCCACAAGCGGTGACACCGATGTGACAGTCTTGAGCAGCAGAACTGACACGCTGAGGGAGGGGAAAGCACTTGGGGCTGAAAACTGCCTCCCGGTAAGGGACAGCAACCCCCGCCTGGAGCAGCTACCACCTTGGCCAGCATTCAGTGCGAGCTGTCTTTCTCTTTCTTTTCTCACTTCCTCTTTTAAGATGGACCAACAAATGACTAAAGAACAACTTCTTTACCTCGGGACATTACAGCAACTCTTAAAAGCGGCCCAGTGTTCCGTTCCTGAGGAACAATTAGTTAAGCTACTGCAAGTCATACGGGATTTCTGTCCTTGTTTCCTGCCCAGGGAACAATCGATTTAGAATTATGGGAGCAAGTAGGGAAAAACTTAAAAAGAAGATATGAACAAGGAGAAAGGGTGACCGCATTTGTTCTGGTCACCTGGAGCTCAGTCTGAGCCGCATTGTGCCCTTTGTATGTGGCGCCCTCGCCAAACAACTTTAGGGAACAAGACGATGCCCCCTGCCGCGTCTGCCCCCTCGGCCTGCCTTTTACAGACGGCGAGCCTGCCTTTCCGCCGGCGCCTGAGAACCTCCAGAATTGTGTGGGCCCAAAAAAGCCCTCTGTCATACAGCAGTGTCTTAGAGAAGGCTTAGCCCTTGGAGAGCCACATGCTGTCCCTGTCACCCCTGTGGAAGGGCCACCCCCCCAAGACACGATGCTCTCCTTTTTCATGTTTTCAAAGAACTGCAGCACAGCATCGAAGGGAACGGGCTACAGTGCCCTGTACTAAGGGCATCACTGGGGTAATAGGGTGTGAATGAAAATACTGCCATGTGAGTGAAAATACTACAACCATATCAGTAAACAAAGAATGCTGAAACCAGGTCATCAGTGGCTGCCGCCACCCCCTAGTGGGAGCGGGCCTGCAGCCCAGCCTCTGCAGCCACTCACAATGTTGCCCTCTGAGCAGACTCAGAATAACAAAGGACGGGACACTGGCCCTGGATAGCTAGGTGCTTGTCAAAGGAATGAATTCAGTGAGCCCAAATATTTGCTTCTTCCCATACATAGAAAGACACTAAATTCTTTAACTTGAGATGCCTGGCTTTCTTTAGATAACAAGTAATTTTCTATTGTTCCTACTACCTGGTCTTTCTTGTAAAGCTCCTATATATCCTAGCTCCTCCCCAACCTCTTCGGAGCAGTCCCTCAGAGCGATCTGAGAGGCTGTCATCCCGGCTCGAGTCCTCCCGCCAAATAAAATATAACTCTTAACTTTTAGGCTGTGCATTTATTTCAGTCGACAGTTTTGGTGACCACAAAGGGACGCAGAGCAGACTTCTCCTTTGCCTGAGCTCTATGAGGAGCTGGAGCCTTGGTACCAGCAGTGGCACTTTGTGCCCACCCGCCTCCTCGGGGAGTCCAGACGAATTTGGTTGAGTCTCTCCTGGTTTTCAGATCTCCCATATTTGTTGATCCTGAGTTTTATTTGGCAGGGTATCCAGGTACCTGGCCCTCCAGTTGAAAGATACTGGGGGATATACCCACCCAGTGGGGATGTCCTGGGTGGGGCCCGGTTGAAAGATCCTGGGGTCTGGACTGAGTGGTTAGGTAAGAGGCTGGTCTAACGCTTTCCTCAATTTGGCTACCTCCATTGAATTTGTCAGGATAAAAGTAAAATCTTATGAGGAACATTTCAACTCCATAAATGGGACCCTCCTTCTTGCTGGCAACAGCTTTCTCAGGTGACTGAGAAACTTGCAGGAGTGGTAGAGGCAAAGACCTCATGCCGTGCAGTTGTCCCTGCAGGAAAACCTACTAGCGATTTTATTCTGACAACCAGACCTTAGAATGGGAAATAAAACTTTCAAAACAAAAGAAAAAGAAATGACAGATTGCCAGCCTCCAACTAATACCCCAGCCAGGTTTATGTAGGTACAAAACTTACAACATTAATTGAGAATTAAAAAAAAAAAAAACTCACTCTGAAAATAACTAGCCAGGCCTGATAAAAACATTTTATTTTGAAATTCTGACCTTATGAAAATAAAATCCCCTTTAGAGGGAACTTGGATTTCTCTTCCTGTGTCCTTGAAACGTAAATGTTTTATCTTTCTCTGGGTGTTTAATGGGTGTGTATGTATGTATATATGTTTCCTTTTTTTTTTTTAAGGAAAACTTGTACTCTGCCATGCAAAGGTTCAAGTATTGTGTACACATGGCGGCCAAGCAAATAAATTGGGTTCGTCAACAATCCTTTTTACCAATTCTCAGGCATTTTGCCAACTTAACCTTTGTTGCATTGGCCTGGACCACAAAGGCTTTTACCTTTTGGGGAGTAAACTTCTGAATTTTATTTAGACAACACCCCCACCCTTATGTCGAAAAGCCTCTTCATCTTATTGGGTTAAAATCACTATATTAATTGATGGCTATATGATGGATCCTTTAATTTATAAAAACTTCTAAATTGGTGAAAGTTAAGGGAGTTCTCATTATAAACATCTGTTTTATTGGTATCTATTAAAATCAATCAAGTTTAAAGGTGGAAAAATATATCTAATGGTTAAACTAAGAACATAGTTTAAAAAAAAAAAAGGTTTATAAAGCTACATTTGTGTTTTCCCTTTCCCTTCAATGGGTTTTAGAGATGCTAATAAAAATATTAGAATAATTCATGTTAATTAGGTTGAGTAACTGAAAAAAGGAATGTAAAAATGTCGAAATTTTTTTCTTAACAAGAAAAGAAAAAAAATAAATAAGGGACTTATCCCAAATGAATAAATGTTTTGAAATGGTCATTTTGAAAGGGATAAATAAAATGGACATTTTCGGATTTAGATACAAGGTTTTGATACTATGCTATGTAAAGTTAATATAAGGCCAAGGGGATCACCTACTGGTCCCCAGCATTAAAGTTCAAACAAGAATGCTTTATTTACCCCAGTGTAAAATATATACACTTATAGGGGTGGGAAACTATATATAGACTGAGATATTAGATTAATGATTGGGGAAACAGACATATTAATCAAATTAAAAATTGATAAAGGCCTAAATCTTTTGGCTCAAACATGGGGTTCCCTGAGACTTTTATATAAAATTAGATAAAGTGGACAAAAAATAAAAGAAAAAGTCTTCTGGCACTCCTTCTAAAATTAAAATTATTGATTAAACCTAATGAATATTAAAATTCAAGTTATAAGAGTTAACAAAATTAAGATAAAATTTGTAAAATTGGTATATTTAAATTGGCTTTATATAAACCTCTTTTGCTTAATTACATTGTGGGATAGATATGTTTCAATGGAAAAACGCTTCTCTTCTTGGTATTATAAGGCTTGGCACATATCTGTGCCTCAGAAAATATTAATTTAACAAACTAAAAGAAACCAATAGTTAACCTGAGCCATCCAATATAAAGTAAAACTAAAAACTGATATTCAGGGGATAATAAAAGTAAATAAATAAGTAAATAAATAAACAAACAAACAAATAAATAAGAGATTTACCCTGGGTTTAACTTATATCTCAAGGAAAAGAGGTCTTACTAAATATGCCTTAGGCATTTGTTTTAACATGGAACACTTTGTTTGGAGGTCTTCTCACTGATGCAGAAAAGCAAATTAAGGAGAAACATACAACTGGACCCAGGTGACAGACCAGTTCTTTGGGGAACTGGAAGCAACTGTCTTTGTCTTGCAGATCAGAAATATAAATACAGCAGACAATGACCTGAGACTGAGCCTAATTAGCTCAATAAGGTAGAATTTATGGCAAAAGAAATTTTTGGCATTTTTGAACTCAGAACTCTGATGGGTCCTTCAGACTTTGTCAAAGACGAATAGGAATCTTAAAAGTCTTTTTCATAAATAGTAAGCTTTACTGATTTGAGCAAATTCAATTTATCCCAACTGTTATTTATAAGCAATAAATTTATAAATACCTAACTCATAACTAAGTTTTAAAGTGAAGCTATAAGATATCTAGATTTGTCTGTTCATAAGTCTGTGTACACATTATAGATATGAGATCTCTACTGCTAAAAAATTTCCAAAATTAAATTTATTAAAGAGGTCTGTTTAATTCCAGCAGTGTAACCTAATGTGCTTACAAATTAAATGTTTCTAAAATAAAAACTGAACAAACTGACTTTCAGGTTTACATGAACTGGAAAATACTCAATATTAAGTTAAAACCTGGTATTAAGTTCAGTTTAAGTTTGTTTTATTTAGTATAGTTGTCTTTAGAGTCACCAATATTAAGTATAATACCTTTACTGTACCTAGGCTTAATGAAACTCAAATACGATCTTGCTGTATCTGTTGCACATTTGTCAAAAAAAAAAAAATAGAAATTTGGTGTGATAAAATTCCAAGTAAATTAAATGCAGATGAGATAAGCGCTTTCGGGTAAGTACTTTTAAATATATTTTTAGAAATGTATGCTTAAGATAATCTCTGTAAATATTTGCTATCTTAAAATTCTAGAGTTGTGCTAAATTAAGTTAAATAATGGGAGTTTATTAAATAGCTATGCCATTTTGAGGTAAAATAAGATTGAAATATTAATTACTTAACACTCACTTCCTCTTACAGAGAAACTAAAGGTGTTTAGATATATTAACAAATGGTTGGTGCAGAATTCTTTTGACCTCCAGCTAAATCTAGTATGCTACATAGGGCCCCAAAACATCCCAAAGAGAGATTTTCATAGTGACCTATAATTTCATCTGACCAAGTGTTTTGAAACTTAACAAGCTTCCCAAATATCAAATTTTAATCAGAATTCTTTTGACTTCCAACTAAATCTGGAATGCTTCAGAGGGCCCCTGAAACATCCCAAAGAGAGATTTTAAACTGGTAAGTTTCATATGGTATGTTAAATAACGTGGGAAATATTGCCCAATGAATAATAAATCTTCCTAGGTTATACTGTATGAGCAAATATGATTAATATAGATAGTCTAGAAATTATATGGAATCCCTAAAAGTCTGGTATGCCTGAAATGTTACTAGTCATAATTCTGGTCATTGTGACCCGATCTCTTTATTGACTGCAGAGTAACTAGGTGTTTAACCATGTCGTTTATACACAGTTATGGTTTTATTCTGATGCTTTTGCAAAATGCTTTCTCTTCAAGGAGATTTACTGGTTTCTAATAAATTTCAAACTATAGCACTGATCTAAACTGGATAAGAAATTTTAAAGATCTGATGAAAACTCTGATTTCATAAAAATGTTAATAAAAAATGATTAGTTACATGGGACTAAGTAAATTGATGAATATGGTTATAATTTTTGGTTTTGTCTGAAATATTACTGGCTTTTAATCTGTGTTCCCCAGATATAAACAAACTTTCTCCTTAAGCTAATTATGACTCAGCAATTTGGTAAATTATACCTATGTAAGCAGACTTGGAACAGTTATCTTTTCCCTCTATCTGATCCCTCCAGAGACTAGAAACTCTTAGATCCCCAGTGGCTCTATCAGATAAATCAAGAAAATCACCTCCTAACAGGTAAAGGAACCTCAAGGCATTTTGAGGACCTTAAAGAGAAGAGAATTCACTTAAATCTGTAAGGCAAAAATATATGACAAGCCCTTGATGTGGCTTTCCTGGCCTTAGAAAACCTTATTAAAATTCTAACCTGAAAGTCCTTATTAAAATTTCCAACACAGCCAATTTAAAAGAGCCTACATGATCAAATAATCAGACTTAACTTATAAACAAATTAATCTTGATTTGGCTATATTTTATAAAATGAGGGTAACTTTAGAGAGAAAAAGACTATATTTTAGTGAGTATTAAATTCTAGTTTTGTTGACTGAGGTCTATATTTTACTAAGGCTCACTTCCCAGATCATTCTTTGTTGTTATGTTACATTGCTGCAATGTTTAATTGAATTATTAAAAGGGCACTCTAGGTTTGTTTCTGAAGCTCAGTAATCTATCCTTCGCTGAATATCCGATGTCACATGACCTGCAACCAGGGGATTACACATACAGGAACAGACATAACTTATAGAACTGTCTCCAACCTGAATGGAAGGACACTTTATCAGGTACTCTTAACTAGACCATGCACAGTGGAAGCTAAAGGAAATTGACTTTTGGATAAATTTTCAATCAGAAATATCCCTTGCATTGGACTGGCCTATAGATTAGTGCTCACCTTAAATCAATGCTCAAATGGAAAAGAAGCTACCAGGCCAGGATGAGAAGAAGAGACATCTGAGGTAGACACCTGATCCGAGAACCTGGACCAGGCTTGTTTATCAATTACTTTGATAATTGCTCTTACCTTTGATTATGAACTAATCCAATTGTTAGGTTTATGGTCAATTAACTATATCTTGTACTTCTGTGTTATCTTGGTGGGTTTCCCTACTCCAAGGTTCTAACTAGATAGCCCTCAGAAGTTTATTTTAAAAGAGAAATTGTAATTCTATTTAGGCCACTATTGACATTACAATTTGGGAGACCTCACCTGGGCAAATAATAATACCTGCTCTGAGCCTGACCATAAATATGAAATTTCTTATAAGATCACTCAAGCTCAATCAAGACAACAAGCAAGATTTCCACCAAAGAATATAACCTTCTTCAATTATGAAAAGAACTTATATAGTTAACACCAGGATATGGACATTTAAGTTTAAAGGCTCTCTTATGTTGGAAAAATTAAACTGTACTAAAGATAATCAACCTAATAACACTATGGAATTTGGCTGGGAGACTTATGAACAGTGCCTGTATAACATCTTCCCTAAAGATAAGGATTGGCACAAAACAGACTAAATCAGATGACCTGAGGATACACTGAGCTGCATCTAATGGAAGTTTTTCAATTAAATTCTTACTTATGACTTTAGTAACACTGCTAAATACATTATTTGTATTTTGTCTGTTTTACAAAATTGTTTCTGCATTACCAAATGTTAACTAGGCCTCCAACAAGACTGATGATGGCTAAACATCTTGAATAAATAGATAAAATTTATAACTCTGCATAGAATAATTTTAATAGTGTAATTCTAGGTATGTTTATCAATTTCTTTGATAATTGCTCTTACAATGAGGGGTAACAATTTTCTGGACCATAATAGACTAGTAAGTCAGATGATACAGAGAATTTTTGAGTATAAACAGGGCCAGATCCAAAAATTAACACCTGAGTTACATGTCAACACTATCTTCCACATGACCTAGGAATAAGCCTTCCTAACACCATGGGACAAAATTGGTCATGAAATGTCTCCCAAAATATTGGTTGAATTTAGGACCCAGGTTGAGCACTGTGAATGAAAATACTGCAAACCATATCAGTAAACAAAGAATGCTGAAGCCAACAAGTCATCAGTGGCTGCCGCCACCCTCCACTGAAGAAAAGCCTGCAGCCCAGCCTCTGCAGCCACTCACAATGGTGTACTCTGAGGGGACTCAGAATAATAAAGGACAGGATACTGGCCCTAGATAGCTAGATGCTTGTCAAAGGAATGAATTCAATGAACCCAAATATTTGCTTCCTCCCGTACATAGAAAAGCACTAAATTCTTTAACTTGAGATTCCTGATTCTCTTTAGATAAAAAGTAATCTTTTATTGTTCCAAATAACTGATCTTTGTTGTAAACCTCCTATGTATTCTAGCTCATCCCCTACCTCTTCAGAACAGCCCCTCAGAGTGAGAGGCTGTCATCTGGGCTCCAGTCCTCCCACCAAATAAAACGTAACTCAATGTTTAGGCTGCACATTTATTTCAGTCAGCATAGGAAAATTTAATTCCACGAGGAAGGGAAATGTATTCCCACAAATTCTCAATTGTGATCATAATGGATAAATGTATGTCTTGCTAAAGGCCTCAGGATTATACATGATTCCATCTGGAACCCAAATAGCACTAACTCAGAAAGTTATTCCAAGGATGATGCTGACAAAACTTCTTTAAGGTGACACAAGGCTGCCCTTTACTGGACACAAATTATAAATTCACAAAAACCCTTATTGACTGTTTCCATAAAAAAAAATTATTGCATGGCCTTGTAGACACAGGAGCAGATATTTCTGTAATAGCCCTACATCAGTGGCCTGAACAATGGGTACAAGTGACTAGTCATATGGCTGTGACAGGAGAAGGATGCACTCACACGCTGATGCAAAGTAAAAAAAACTCTAAAATGTATTGGCCCAGAAGGACAAGCTGGGCGTATTCAGCCATTTATTCTCCCTATTCCAGTCTCTCTGTGGGGCGGAGACCTGTTACAACAGTGGAAAGTCACAATTCAAACTTTTGGGACCAAGCCACTGTTAACATACCTCCCCGTCCATTAGTCTGGAAATCTTCCACTCCTTTTTGGGTCAAACAGTAGCCCTTTAAAGGGGGGAAACTTAATCAAGCTAAGCATTTAGTCCAGCAGGGGCTGGACACACTGAGCCACCTGCTCGTCCCTGGAACACTTCTATCTTTACTATCCCAAAAAGGCCAGGCAAGCGGGTTGCATTACCTCAGGGCTGTAAGTGCTATAATCCCACCCCTGGGAGCCCGGCAGCCAGGCCCCCCAGCCCTGCTATTACTCCTGCAGATTGGCCTGTCGTGGTTGTTGATCTTAAAGATTGCTCTTTCACTAGTAAGTTGGTAAAATCAGACCGAGAGCGTTTTGCTTTCTCTTTACCTTCACCTGACAATCAGGCCCCTTTGTCTCACTGTCAGTGGCGAGTTCTGCCTCAGGGAATGACTAACAGCCCCGCTACTTGCCAGCTCTGTGTTCACCAGGCCCTGCTGCCTGAGCGCTCTGCTTTTCCCTCCTGCCTGGTTTATCATTATGTGGATGATGTTTTACTTGCAGCACCTACACAATCCCAGCTTCTAACTAACTATCGATTTATGATGGATCCCCTTTCCAAATACGCACTCCAAATAGCACATGAAAAACTTCAGCTTCAAAGACCTTGGGATTATCAAGGTTACATCTTTTTTAGATGAACTAATCCATCTCAATCAGGAATCTAGATACTACTCGCCTTCCTACTTTAAATGATTTTCAGAAATTTGGGGGAGATATAAATTATATTTGACCCATTTTAGGCATCACTGTGGGACAACTTTCTAGTTTATTCAACAACCTTAAGGGAGATTCACCCTTAGAGCCCCCCTGAAAATGAACTCCAGAAGCTAAAGAGGAAATAGCACTCATTAAAAGGGCATCCAAAACAGACAATTAGGTAGGAGACAATTGGACCACCCAATTGATTTGTTCTTATTCCCCACCTTTTGGAACCTTACAGGATTATTGAGACAGCTTATTAGCAAAATTCAATGTATAAAAGAGATACTACTTTCTCATTTCTTTAAAACAAACAAACAAAAAACTTCTCTCCTATGCTCAACAGCTTATAAATTTGTTATATATGGGCCGATATCGCTGTCAGCAATTGACTGGCTATGATCCAGACATGATTTACCCAAAAATATCCTTAAGGTTTCCAACAATTAGTCTCTTGATTTCTAATCTGCCATAGCTGACTTTACGGGGCAATTTGTTTATTCTCTACCCTCTGAGAAGTTGTTACAACAGCTAGCCCTTATCAATGTCATTTTGCCTCACAAGATTGTGACCACTCCTATTCACAAAGCTGTCATTGTCTTTATTGATGGCTCTGGAAAAACAACTAAGTCTGCATTTCCTGGACAAGCAAGGGCATAGATTGTTTTCTGCAGGGCAACCTCAACACAAAGAGCAGAACTTAAAGCTGCCAATATGGCATTGCAACACCCTGTTAATTTGATGTTTCACAATACATGGTTTATTTATACAAAATATAAAACAGTCATCAATTAAGAAATTAACAGACTCCTCTCTCTTTTCGCTGTTTCTTACTTTGCAATCTCTAATAGATAAATGTAAACATCCCCTTTTTGACATACACGTAGGGTCCCATACCAATCTACCTGGTCCCTTGACAGCCAGCAATGCTATGGCAGATCACTTTGTTGGTTGCAGCTTGGCTTTCAAAACAGCACAACAATCGCATAAATTCTTTCATCAAAACTGTAAGTCTCTGGTTAAACAGTTTCACCCAACAAACCGTCAAGCAAAACATTATTTCAGCTTGTCCTGTTCGACAGTTATTGGCTGGAGGACAGAAATCTTGGGGTGCCAATCCTTGGGGCTTAGAGCCCAATCAAATATGGGAAACAGACATGACTCACTATCCTTCATTTGGTCCCTAAAAGTATGTCCACATTTCCATCAATGCCTTTTCTAAATCTATCTCTGCTTCCACACACATTGGTGAAAAAACAAAACACGTTATTAGTCACCTTCTTCATGCCTTTGCACACCTGGGCAAGCCATAACAAATAAAAACTGGCAATGGACGCAGCTATACCTCTGCTAAATTTAAACTCTTGTCAAAACTGCGAATTACAACAAGTTACAGGAATTCCTCTTAATCCCTCTGGACAAGCCATTATAGAAGGTACACATTCCACATTAAACTCTATGATTTAAAAACAAAAAGGTGGGGGGAGGATACACGCAGTATGATCTTCACAGATAGGTTACACAGAGCTGTATAAACTAAATTTTTTAAACTGTGTTGCTCAAGGTCTCACAGCAGCAGCTCACCATTTTACTAAAACAGCTCTGTTAGAGCAGAAATTCTAGAAAAAATATTACACAGGAAAATGATTCATGGGAAGGGCCCTTTAAATTAGTCACCTGGGGGCGAGGATATGCTTGTGTTCTTTTACCCCCAGGACCAGTTTGTCTACCTCCCTCATGTCAAACTTCACCGCAGACTGGAAGAACATACCTTATGACCCCAACCTTCAGGAGGACAATCCTGTCCCTCAGATGGCCAGCCTCTCCCTATTAGACCCCCAACCAGAGACCTGCTGAAACATCCTTAAGGCACCAGGTGTGACCTTGGGACAATTTAAGAAACTCAGTCAACAGACCAATGAATTTATGCAATGTGTTGGAGTCCCTCCAATCCAGAAAACAGGTTTTTATCAAGACTGGTTGTTGTTTCTCAAAACTCAGCTAAGGTAATACCTCTCCTGCTTTTGCTTCTCTGCCTCTCTGTCACAGAAGTGCTCCTATACTGGGCTCATATTGTAGATCCCCCTCTTTTAGGACCTATCTCCTGGTTGGGTGCCAATCCTCCTCTCAGCAGTGGTGACACCCCATGGACTGGAAGAACCTGGCTCCCAACTCAAGGACCTCTACTAGATCAATGAGACTGGCTCAACTTAAATGAATCCATCTCCTTTGTCTCCCCTTTCCACCAGCCTGTTTTGCAAACATAACCACACCTGATTGTCTTATATCAAGCCTCATGCTTACTTACATTGCACTCCTAAAGACGGATTTCATAAGATGAATTTGACTTTCATATTTACTGCAACCATTGATGCTGGAAGTCTCCCTGATCAAAATTGCCCTCCACGGTTGGAATGCTGTCATATGACAGAAGCATGGACCCCAGAAAGTCAAAACTGTTTCTGGAACCCATGTCCCTCTCATTAAGCTACCATGAAAACTCTTTTTGCTAATTTCTCCCTTTTTGTTTGGGGCCACAAAGTTATTTATCATCTGAACATTTGTCCACTGTCTTTTAATGAAACCAGTAATTCTAGCATCTCCTGGAGTTATGAGGCTTTTCTGGCCCTATTCTAAGCATTCCCAGTGCTCACAGACACAGCCCCAGCACAGTAATCTACGCCATGTGGCTCTGCACTTTGTGCCTCATAACATATCTCATGGGAATTACACACTAAAAGATGGCCTATTTAAAGTTAACCTTACTTCTCATGTTTCTGATCACATTCTTTCTTGTACTCCACAAACTTGTATTTTTACTATGTCTTACCAAAAAATCAATATTACTCTTCAAAAGAGATTTTATTTACTTCAAGTTCATACATCTGTCTGGTATACCTCCATATAAAGCACAACGAATATTACACATTTAGGTCTCTCACATGTGATTGTCCTGAAGGGACAGCCATAGGTCTGTTTCCAGTCAGTCTCACACGTCCCTGAGAAGGGGCTAGCGGCTTTAATAAACTAGCACAAACTATCTCTAAATGGAGGCCTAAATGCTTTATTGGATGGCCCATAGCATTCATCATCTCTGCCGCCGTCACTACCGCTGCAGCTTCTGCAGTGACTGTAAGTTGCTATGGGGCCGCGCCATCTGTTCCACCCAATAGCCCATTGGGCATGGTTTTGAATGGATGGTCTAATTATAGTTAGCCACCTATGACTAAGAAAAAGATGGTATTTTACTGTAATACTGCTTGAGTATTGTACGTCTTAGGTTCTGGGGAACACTGGCCTGAAAATGGGTTATTAAATTACTATATCATTCTCCAGTTAGAACTGTTTTGCCAGAGAAAAGGTAAATGGGAAGAAGTACCATATATACAAGTCTTTATGAAAGTCTATAATGAGGAAGGAAGGAAGCCAGGTACTAGATAGCTGGTTCAAATACAAGCAGAGAAGGAATATAAAAATGAACAGAGAAAGGTTACCAGACAAGTGAGGGAAGAAAGAAAACAGCAAGAACAAGCACCTTCCAATGTCATGGTCGCCCAAGGTATCATAGACGAGGAAGTTAAGGACTGACGGGGCCCGGGGCTCTCAGCTATGTTAAAGGTCCCCTGTAACAATTGCCACCCAAGAGCCTTGGGTACAGCTGACAGTGGGGTCTCAACTAGCGGACTTTCTAGTGGATAATGGCAGAAACTTCTGTCCCAGTACCAATGACTCAACTGCTGTTACGACCTGTGGAATGCAAATTTTGAGAAAGGGAGCAAGTAATTTGGAAACAAAAAGAAATCTTAAATGTCTTCTATAGAAGTCAGTAAAAATGTTTAGCTATCTAGTCAGGCAGCTTTGATTTGTTCCACCTGCCAAAAATTCAATTTCTATCCAACCTCTTCTGAGTCTTACATTGTTGTACCTAATTTATGGCTAAAGATTTAAAATGGGAATTATGAGGTCTCTGTGTTTGTGATTGTACATACCTATATGTGTGCTGTATATATGTGGCATGGCCAAAATTAATTCATTAAAGAGCTCTATCCAATTGGCTTAAAGGAAATTAAATGCTTATATAAATACTCAGGAATATAAAAGAAACTGGCCAGAATGAAAATTGGGTTTATGTGATCTAAAAAATATTCAGTACTGAATTAATACCTGGTCATTGAAGTTAGCTTAAGCAAATTGGTTTGATAAATATAGACATGTCTCGAGATTCATTAATGTTAAGAATAAAACTTCTACTGTACTTAGGTTTAATACAAATACATAAGATCTTGTCATATTTGTTAAAATTTGTTAGCAAGAAAAACAACTCGGTATAATATTCTTGTAAGTAACTTAAATACAGATGAGAAAGAGCTTTTCGGTAAACTCTTTAGGAATGATTATTTCAGGAATATCTACTCAAATTGTTAGAGCAGGCAGATAGCTAGATATGAGCAGAGAAAGGGGGACACAGACCAAATGGCAGGAATTAGGCAGAAAAGAGGGGCACAGGACAAATGCAGGAAACCACGTCATGTGAGCAGCAGGGATCCGTGGGCAGAGAAAGAAAAGCTGGAATCCTTGGGCTGATAAGGGACCACAACTTTTGGCTTGGAGACCAACAAAGAAAGGTCAGAAAAGGCAGGAATTTCCAGTGCCCTAATGTAACCTTTTACTCATTATGCCCTCATTTCAATAAAATTAGTCTTGCAGATCAGAAGTACCCATCATGCACCGACGCCATGAGGCTTCCGATCCAGAATAAATAAGGACAAAAATCCCTCCTCCCTTTGGGAAGGTGGAGTTGGGATGATAATCAGGGAATACGACCCAAACCCTTCCCTCCCCAATGAATATTCCGCCCATTCATTTTTACACCCTATGTAACTAACTTGCCAAAGAAACTAAGGGCAGCTGCTCACCTGAGCCTGCCCGCTCTCCCCTGAGAGTGTACTATCCATCCTTTAATAAATCCTCACTTTAACTTTTTAACCTCTAAGTCTTGTCTGAATGTTTTCTGGGACGGGACAAGAATCTGGTACACCAGTTGCATCTATCGGCGACATGTTTGGCAAGCTGCAGCCAGGAGATTGCAGATCTGGTAAGCCAAGGCCTCTCGCCTCCCTTGCGCTTGAGAGACTCAATTACTCTCTTATCATCTGTCACTTCTAGGGCGCTCGCCACTAAAACCAGTCTCTCTGGTGAGGGGATCATGGACTAAAGAGACGATAGTTCTGTTCTGATAGTTCAGTTCTTTGCCTACCGCAAAACAATTTTCTATGCCGCATTCTATAGGCACACAGTTAAGAGCTTAATACTACCCCCTCCCCGAGGCTATCCTTGTCTCCTCTCCCTGCCTCCACCTCGCTACTTTCTGGTCTTTCTCTGCAAATGGGAGGGGGGAAGGAGGAATTTACCGAGCACTTCCCAAACCTTGCTGCCAGGTTTGTTTTCTATTTCTCATTGTTACATATGCACAGGGCTTGTTAGGGAAAGTTCCCAACAACTTTCACAGGAAGCTAAGGACCCAAACAACTTATAGGATATTTGCCCTCTGGGTTTCAAAAATAAATACAGCTTTAAATAAACTACAAGAGAGCATAGACAGCGGCTGAGGCTGCAGTCCCTATGGGAGCTCCCTCCAGCCACAGGTGCTTACTGGGGGACCATGTCCCTGATGATGGTGGGGGGACAATCCCTCACCGCGCTATAGGGTTCAGGCTATCATTTGCTTCCTACCACGGCACAAGGTCCTGGCGTCTAACAGACGCCCTCATGGTACACTATGTATACGGGGTCTACACCTACTCCAACCCCGCCTCTCTTAAGGTGGGACAGGATCTGGGCAATAGGGCCATGCTCTTGGCTGCGCCCCGCTGATACTGCACTTGGCGTTTTCCACCCAGGCCCTCAGTTCCCCCTCAGTACAGGCATGATGCTTCCACCTCGCGTCACCATACACCTTTCCCCTTGCGCAGCCCGCTGGATGGAGTGCATGTGGGAGGGAGAAGGGGGATGGAACGCTAAGATCTGGGGCATCACCCACAAAAGAAAGAGGTTATCCCACTGGGCCTTCAGGAAGGTCGCCATCTCGGGTTCTGCAGACCCAGGATGGGACAAGGTGAGCTCCCAGGACACTGAGACCATCAAGGCAGTTTGCCATGTGGGGGGTCGCTACCCCTACATCGGCCAGGTTCGGCAGGACTAGGTGGACAGGGACGCCTGGAACCAGTCCTGTCTTACGAAGTCCCCAGGGAACCTCCTAACGTTAATGTTCCTTCTCTGTTACAGGAGCATTCTCTCCCTGAAGGATCCATGGGAAACACTTCCTCCATCCCCAAGGACTCACCTCTTGGGTGCGTTCTGAGTCACTGGAACCAATTTTCTCTAGATTCTTTAAAACAGAAAAAAATTCATTTTCTTTTGTAACACAGCCTGACCCCAATATAAACTCAGGGACAATGAGGCCTGGCCAGAAAATGGAAGCCTCAACTATAATACTATCCTACAGTTAGACTTTTTTGTAAAAGACAGGGAAAATGGACAGAAGTTCCTTATGTTCAGGCCTTTATGGCCTTAAGAGAAAACCCAGAGCTTTGCAAGTCCTATGTAAGGGAACCTTGTCGGCTGGGACCCATTCAAGCTACACAGAAGCCCCTATAATAGCAACTCTGGAGGAACACAAGCCCCAGACAGAAGACCCAAGCCCAGATGCTCTTTCACCATCTTCAACCCCTCCCCCACGCTATAAGCCTCTTTACCCTTCCGTACCGAAAGTGCAGCCAAACTTTCTTTGCCCCCTCCAGGAAGTAGCAGGTGGGCCTCAGGGAATTACCAGAGTCCACACTCCATTTTCTTTAACCTCAACCAGTGTCGCACACTGTTGGGCCGATTCTCAGAAGACCCCAGTCGGTTCACTGAAGATTCCAGACACTGACTCTCTGCTTTGATCTTACATGGAAGGACCTAAATATTGTCCTTTCCCACTGCTGCACCACTGAGGAAAAGACCCGTATCTGGGCATAGGCTCAAACATATGCTGATGGATTACACATTACCCAGCCTCAGCAATACCCTGTGGGCTTGACAGTAGTGCCTCTAATTGATCCCAATTGGGATTATCATCCAGGCCAGCCTGGCATCACTAGAAGGGACCGCATGTTCCTTTGCCATATTGAGGGAATGAAATGGTGCATAATTAAACCTGTTAACTATGATAAGGTTAAAGAGATCACCCAGGGCCGAGATGAAAATCCAGCCCTATTTCAGGCTCGGTTGGTAGATACCCTCAAAAAGTATACTAATGTAGACCCAAACACTTTTGAGGGACATACTGTATTTGCAACCCACTTTATTAGCCAATCAGCCCCTGATATACGTAGAAAGCTTCAAAAGCTTGCCATGGGGCCCCAAACCCCTCTTAACCATCTTATTGGCACGGCCTGCAGTGTCTTTAATTATAGAGACCTGGCTGAGGAGGAAAGTTAGGACCAACGTGACGTA
Organism: Vicugna pacos; assembly: GCF_048564905.1. NCBI lineage: Eukaryota > Metazoa > Chordata > Mammalia > Artiodactyla > Camelidae > Vicugna > Vicugna pacos. The sequence continues at coordinate 2,343,960 of NW_027328726.1, read as the reverse complement.
AGACGGGAGCGACGGCAAGCCAAGCTTCTGACAGCTGTCATGATAAAACCTAACCCACCTCCTGGCCACCCCAAAAGTACTCCCAGAAGACCCCCACCAGAAAGAGGAGTCTGTTTTGGCTGTGGGAGCCCTGAACACTGGAGCAAGGAATGCCCAGGAAGCCGGTCTCAGCCTCCACCCAAGATGCCATGCCCACTCTGTAAAAAGATGGGCCACTGGAAGAGGGAATGCCCTCAGCTCCGAAGGGAGGGAGGAAATTCCCCCACACCAGTCAAGGCAGTGGTTGATTGATGGGACCCGGGACCACCCAATGCTCCTGAGAAGACAGTCATCATCACTCAAGAGGAACAACTGGTGACCATTGACGTGGCAGGTAAGCTTGTCCAATTTCTAGTGGAAACAGGAGCCACTAAATCTGTCCTGACTTCTCACACTGGGCTACTTTCCCCTGAAACCTGCTCTATTGTTGGGGTAGAAGGAAGGGCAAAGCTAAAACATTTCACCACCCCTCTAACTTGCGCCTGGGGAAATACCCTTATAACTCATAAATTTCTTGTCATGCCTAAATGCCCCAGCCCATTATTCGGAAAAGATTTTTCTCTCGGCCTTGGAGGTAACTCTTATGCTCCCTGAAAACCAAAAACAGGGCTTATTTTTGTCTGGAATATATATTATAAAAGATACAAACAGTCCAGCCAAAAATATTCCCCCAGAAATAAAAAAAAAAAAACTTGTAGATCCACAGGTCTGGGATCAGAGAATCCCAGGAAAGGCAAAGTTTGTCACTCCTGTAAAAATAACTTCAAAGGAAACTAGTAACTTCACTTCCAGTGCCAATATCATATAAAACCAGAGCCTCGACGAGGCCTCCAACCCCTAATCCCCAAATTCATTAAATATGGGCTTTTGGTGGCATGCCAATCCCCTGTAATACTCCAATCCTACCTGTCCTCAAACCAAATGGGGAATACAGAATGGTCCAAGAACTTCGAATCATAAATGAAGCTGTAATTCCTCTCCATCCTATTGTTCCCTACCCATACACAATCTTCACTCAGATCCCTGAGGACACCGCCTGGTTTACAGTCCTAGATCTTAAAGATGCCTTCTTTTGCATACCCATTCACCCTGATTCCCAATACCTTTTTGCTTTTGAGTGGACTGATCCAAACACTAATGAAACGCTACAATATACCTGGACTGTCCTTCCTCAGGGATTCCAGGATAGCCCACACCTGTTTGGCAATGCCTTAGCAAAGGAACTAAGGGAACTCAAATTAGAGACGGGGCATTATTACAATACATAGATGACCTCCTTATCTGCAGCCCCTCAAAGGAAGCTTCAGACCAAAACACTATACAGGTCCTTCTCAGCACTCCTACTGCAGTAAAGTTACAGGGGACCACTAATTCGGTACATCTTTCTAGAATTAAACCTACCCCTCCCCCTGAGTCTTCACAGGACACAGATTCCAGGCTAAGTACCATTATCTCCCCTTGTGCCTGCTGTTACCCTCATCCGCCCACACTGACAAATATGCTTTGGTGGATTTGCATACTTATTGTCCTCTTTCTCCTGCTAGCTCTCACAATCTTATGAGTGCCGCTTTAACACCACACCCACACTTGAAAAAAAATGCTCTGTCAGTACTGGGTTTAGTAAAACCCGCTCCAATTCTAAAAGACACCCCACAGTTTCTTTTTTTCTCTGCCTTTTTTTCTTTTTCTCTTCCCCCCTCACCCCCCAAGTGCTAGGAACCCTAACTCTACCCTTACTTGTTCTTGTCTCATTTATCCAATCTCTTTGGTCTCAAGAGTTAACATGGAAAGATAACACAATAGTCAATAACTCTCGGATTATCGCTAAGGGAGAAAATCTCTCTCTGCTGGATTTGCCATACACAACCCATCACCCCAGGAGACATAAGCACTATTCTCAAGGACTACCCAGTCAACAACCACACTGTATTCTCTGCTTTTAATCAGTCTACTTTTGATTACTCTAGACAAGATTTCTCTTTAATCGTTACATGGGAGAGGCCCCCTCCTCTGTGTTACCACATCACACCTCCCTACTCAAAGGCTATAAATATCACCAAAACCTCCCTTATCTGTAATCAAGTTCTAGGATGTACCCCTTGTTACAATGATACTCACAGAGGAAACATAGACCCCTTTTCAGCCCGTGAGGCTCTCTCTAACAAAACATAAGCCTACCCCTAAATATCTTTAAGCCTATAAATTGGAGTGATATAGTGGGCCAGCCTCTTTACACATCATCCTGCACTCCTAACCACACACATTTATGCTATTACAATTCACAAACTAATGCCAACAAAATTTCTTGCTCTAGTTATATCAGCTATCCCCTTACTATGAGCCTCCCTGTCTATGAACCCCCTCCTGGATACTCCAAACCAAAAACAAAATTCAAAATACAGATGGACCCCTCCATAACTGTCTCCCACCTCCCGAAACTTTTCTCCAGCTATATAACCAAACCAATCTCACAGTTTGACCAGCACCACCTGGATTATTATGGCTATGTGGAACCTCAGATAACTACCTCACAGTGACCAAAGCCATTGCTCTCTCACATCTAGACAATACACTTCACTATGGGGACTGCAGCTTGGGAACCCTGGCTCCAGCCCAAATAACTGTCCTCAATGTGACCCATGTGAGACAAAAAAGGGCCTTTGGTCTGGTACTAGCGGAAATTATAGGGACGGTAGGTGATGCTGCCCCTTGGGGAGGATTTGCCTACCATGAAACAACCTTGAGGGACCTAACCTCCTTCCTGGATAATGCACTAAAGAAAACCGGAGACACTCTAACACTCTTACAAAAGTCCCTTGATTCTCTGGCAGGGGTAGTCTTTGACAATCGCTGAGCCCTAGACTATCTCTTAGCAAGCAAAGGAGGGGTTTCTGCAGTCATAAATAAAACATGCTGCACATACATTAATGTCTCAGGGGAAGTAGAAGTAAATGTTAAAGAAATTTATGAACAGGCTTCCTGGCTCCACAGGTACAACCAAGGAAAACAGGAATGGACTGAGACACTTAAGGGATCGTTTCCAGGGTATACCTGGCTTCTTCCATTTCTAGGCCCCACAGCCACCATATTTCTCATCTTTCTCTTTGGTCCTTGTATTTTTAACCACCAAGTAAAATTTCTATCCTCTAGAATACAACAACTTCATCTTCAAATGATGATGCAACAAGGATTCCAACCCATTCCACCTGAAGATAAAGACCATCAACATCCACTGGACAAGGCCTCTGCCTCCTTCTACTCCCCACTCTCCATCCCTGCCACTACTAACAATCACGAAACCCATATCTCTGACAGATAGCAAGGAGATCTGGGCCCACAGGTAAGGATTACGTCCATATTCAGCTTGAAGCAGTTACAGAAGACTGACCATCAGCCCTTTTCCCCTTAAAAGATTTTAAGGGTCCAGACTCCTTGAGGGGAAAATGTTAGAGCAGGCAGATAGCTAGATATGAGCAGAGAAAGGGGGACACAGACCAAATGGCAGGAATTAGGCAGAAAGGAGGGGCACAGGACAAATGCCAGAAACCACATGTCATGTGAGCAGCAGGGATCCTTGGGCAGAGAAAGAAAAGCTGGAATCTTTGGGTTGATAAGGGACCACAACTTTTGGCTTGGAGGTCAACAAAGAAAGGTCAGAAAAGGCAGGAATTTCCAGTGCCCGAATGTAACCTTTTACTCATTATGCCCTCATTTCAATAAAATTAACCTTGCAGATCAGAAGTACCCATCATGCACCGACGCCATGAGGCTTCCGATCCAGACTGAATAAGGACAAAAATCCCTCCTCCCTTTGGGAAGGTGGAGTTGGGATGATAATCAGGAAATACGACACCCTATGTAACTAACATGCCAAAGAAATTCAGGGCAGCTGCTCACCTGAGCCTGCCCGCTCTCCCCTGAGAGTGTACTATCCATCCTTTAATAAATCCTCATTTTACCTTTTTAACCTCTAAGTCTTGTCTCTGAATTTTTTCTGGGACAGGACAAGAACCTGGATCACCAGTTGCGCCTATCGGCGACAAAATGATCTCCCCAGATATTTGGTAACTTGAAATTTTATAGTGGTGCTAAGTTAAGTTAAATGATGGAAGTTTATTAAATAGCCAGTTCATTTTCAGATAAAATAAGACATTGAAACATTTATTGCTGAATATTGACTTCCTCTTGCAAAGAAACAATAGATATTTAGAAATAAATATTAATAAATATGTGGTGCCACCCTGAAATATTCTCTACTACTAAGGGAAATATCTCAGTATTCTAGGAAAGTAAGATGAATGCTTTCATTAAAAGAAGATATAAGAAATGGAATTATGTTTTGTTAATAAAAAAAAAAAAGTGACATTGTCCTAAAGCTAGTTGCTTCTGAATGGAAAAGAAAATATGGAACAAAATAATATGGATAGGGAAATTTGTGGAAGGCTTGCAAAAGAGGAATCCTGAGGAAAAGGTTTTACACATGGTCTGGATTGGCTAAGTTTAAAATGAATTCAGTCCAGAAAATTAATCCTTAAAGTAAGATGGTACAAGGCTAGATTTAGTTCGCTTTCTCTCTGTTGAGAGAACAAAGTTATCTTAAAATGTTAATCTGCTTTTAGTAACAGATTTTAAAGTTTCTTTTATCCCTTAAGTGATCTGTTCTGTATTTATCTTTGAAATATTTTGTTAATGAATAAGTAATGTTTCAAAGTGACCAATATGTTTATCTGACCAAGTGTTTCGAAACTTTATAAAAAGCTTCCCAAATAACAAATTTTAATCAGAGTTCTTTTGACCTCCAGCTAAATCTGGGATGCTTCAGAGGGCCCTTGAAGCATCCCAAAGAGAGATTTTAAACTAGTAAGTTTCATGTGGTATGTTAAATAACATGGAAAGTATTGACCAATGAATAATAAATCTTCCTAGTTTATATTGTATGAGAAAATATTAATACAGATATTCTAAAAATTATATGGAATCCCTAAAAATATGGTATGTCTGAAATGTTACTAATCATAATTCTGGTTATTGTGACCAGGTCTGTTTATCAATTACAGTGTAAATAGGTGTTTAACCATGCTATTAAGTCTTCTGTCATTTATAGACAGTTATGGTATTATTCTGATGCTTTTGCAAAATTGCTTTCTCTTCAAGGAGATTTACTGGTTTCTAATAAATTTCAAACTATAATAGTGAACTAAACTGGGTAAGAAATTTTAAAATTCTGATGGAAACTCTGATTTCATAAAGCTGTTAACAACATCAAAAAGATTAGTTACATGGGGCTGAGTAAACTGATGAATATGGTTATAATTTTTGGTTTTGCCTAAAATATTACTGGCTTTTTAATCTGTGTTTTCCAGATATAAATAAGCTCTTCTCCTTAATTAATTATGACACAGCAATTTGATAAATTGTACCTATGTAAGCAGACTTGGAACAGTTATCTTTTTCATCTATCTGATCACTCCAGAGACTTGAAACTTTTAAATTCCCAGTGGCTCTATCAGATAAATTAGGAAGATTACCTCCTAACAGGTATAGGAATCTCAAGGCATTTTGAGGACCTTAAAGAGAAAATACTTCACTTAAATCTATAAGGCAAAATCTGTGACAAGCCCTTGACATGACCTTCCTGGCCGTAGGAGACCTTATTAAATTTCCAGCCAGAGAATCCTTATTAAAAGTTCTGGCACAGCCAATTTAAAAGAGCCTATATGATTAAATAATCAGAATTAATTTGTGGAAAAACTTTTCTTGATTTGGCTATATATGATAAAATTGAGGGTAACTTTAGAGAGAAAACGATTAGGTTTTATTGAATATTAAATTCTAGTTTTGTTAATTGAGGTCTATATTTACTAATACTCACTTCCCAGATCATTCCTTGCTGTTATGTTACATTGCTGCAAAGTTTAATTGAATTATTAAAAGAACACTCTAGGTTTGTTTCTGAGGGTCAGTAATTTATCCTTGGATGTAGATCCGATGTCTCATGACCTGCAAACAGGAGATTATACACACTGGAACAGACATGATTTAAAGAACTATCTTCAGCCTGAATGGAAGGACCCTTTATCAGGTACTCTTAACTAACACAGTAAAAGCTAAAGGAAATTGACTTTTGGATTAATTTCCAGTCCAAAAGAGCCCTTGCACTGGAATGGCCTATAGAGTAGTGCTAACCTTATATCAATGCTCAAATGGAGAAGCTAGCAGACCAGAAAGAGAAGATGACATCTGAGGGAGACAGCTGACCCAAGACACCGGACCAGGCCTATATACCAATTATTTTGATAATTGCTCTTACCTTTGATTATGAACTAATCCAATTGCTAGGTCTATGGTCAATTACCTCTATCTAGTGCTTCTGTGTTATCTTGGTGGGTTTCCCTACTCCAAGGCTCTAGCTAGATAGTCCTTAGAAAATTTAATCTAGGAAAAATAAAAGAAGAAATTATAGTTCTATGTAGGCCACTATTGACATTACAAAGTGGGAGCCCTCTCCTGGCTACTTAATAATACCTGATCTGAGCCTGGCCATACATATGAATTGTCTTATAATATCACTCAAGCTCAATCAAGGCAACAAACAAAATTTCAGTCAAAGAATATAACTTCCCTCAATTATGGAAAAGACTTGTATAGTTAATATCAGGGTATGGACATGTAAGCTTAAAGGTTCTCTTATGTTTGGAAAAAATTTTAAAAATTGAACTATACTATGGATAAGCAACCTAATAACACTAGGTAATTTGTCTAGGAGTCTTATGAACAATGCCTGTATAACATCTTTCCTAAAGATATGTATTGGTACATAACAGACTTAGTCAGTTGACCTGGAGATACACTGAGCTGCACCTAATGAAAGTTCTTGTTTTAAATTCTTACTTATGGCCTTACTAATGTTGCTAACTATATTATTTGCATTTTGCCTGTTTTACAAAATTGTTGTTTCTTGCATTACCAAATGTGTCAAAAGTGTGACTGAGCCTCTGATAAAATGATAAAGTAGCTTGAAACAGTAGAACAGATATATGCTTCTGCATGAGACCTATGATTGTAATGGTGCAACTCTAGATATGGGAAAAAACAACAAGAGGGAATATTCTCCTGGACCATAACAGACTAGTAAGACAGGTGGTCCAGATAATTTTTGCTACTGTTAATAAGGCCTAGTCCTGTAATAGCACATTGAGTGGCCTATCAATATAATTCTTGCATGGCATAGGAATAAGCAGTCCAAGCTCCGTGGATGAAATGGTTGTGCCAAGCCATGGTCAAATGTATGATCATGCAGGCACTCGCCATCAGCCTCTACAAGGATTGGGTCACGTTGGCACTTGCCTTCGTACTCTGCTTGGATTAAATCATGAGCCACTGCAGCTGCTGACCTCCAACACACCCTGAAAGGTGTTCGGGGTGGAGGTCAGGAATGGGGCGCTCTGTGCTCTGGGAAAGCTGGCTGAACAGACCTTCAAATAGCTAGATTTTTTTCAGGAAAAGATCTTATGAGCCCAAATTCCTGCATCTCCTCATATTCAGAAAAGCACTAAAACCATTAATGGTGACATCTGCTTTGTCCACTAAGAAGAGAAATGCATTTGAAAATCAAAATGAAATAACTGTAGTTCAGACATTCAATGTAAAACTAGGTAAACATTGTAGATGTGATTTCAGACAAATTTCTGTATTGCTGAGAACTTGAGTTTTCTGAGCAATGTCAAAATTGGGATGCCACCGCCATTCTCAAAGCAGTGTCTGCTGGCAACTTGTAGCTACAACCTAATGGGCTTAACTTCTCCTCTTGTAATTATTGAGTTCCTAGATCCATACTGCCTGTCATGCTTTCACACCAGATGAGTCCAGGAGCATCACAACTGCCCTGGAGGACATGAAACAACAAATACATAATGTAGGGGATTCAGATGCATATGTGGGAGAAATTACATCTAAAGTTAACACCTGATTTTCTGGCATCTTTCCATGGACCTCAAGGTCTCAAATGCATTCTTTTGGGAATTTTACAGTTTCTGTTTTCACTTCTGTTAACAAAAGTGTATATATATATATATATTTAGACTAACAGTTTTCTGATGTCTAATGTGCAGGAAACAAAGAGCTAAGGCTCTTTCTGAACCCCCAGCCATATGGCAAGATCAGGCTGGCTTGTTCCATTTCAAGAACCCCCCAAAAACACCCACATTCAACAGGAAGCAGGCAGATGAACACGACGCCCATCTCCCTATTTCCATAGAAATTGAATGAGAAACTGACAGTGGGGATTTTGAAGTAGAATTAATAAAATGGCCACACTTAGGCTAACAGATTTCTTCTTCTCATACACAACCTTAAAACGGTCAACTGATCTGATTAACTGGTTGCTACTCTTGGTTCCAGGTCTATTGTTAAAACTGTAGCTATAGATTTTACACTTTCTACTTTATTCCGGTAATCAAAAGCTATAATCTCACAGAGAAAAAAATGTGACAATGAGTGTGTATATGTCCATGAATGACTGAAAAATTGTGCTCAACACTGGAATTTGACACAACATTGTAAAATGATTATAAATCAATAAAAAATGTTAAAAAAAATAAATAAAAGGAGATTCTAAATACTAAAAAAAAAAAACCCTATAATCACGCTTGGTCTCCAGGGAGAAGGTCACAGGACTTAACCTTATAAAATAGCCTGAGTTACCAAAAAGACCACAACTTGGGTGCTTCTAATGAAGAGATGGAAAGAGTGACAAACACTGGCGGAAAATGACCTTTTGTATATTTGCCATCATTATGTTTACATTTTGATATAGTCACTGAGGTCATTGTAGTGTTTTAACCTGAAAAATGAGGTAAATAAATTAGAAGAAATCAATCATTTAATTTAAATGTAAATTAAATCACATTGTGAAATTGTTGCAAATTCCTTCTCTGTTGCAATGTGTAAATTGTTTAAATTTTATAGAGTAGCATATTTCTTAAAATTTCAAAACAACAAATACTTTTTGAACACCTACATACACACTAGATATAAGATATGTATGACTTATGCATAATATGACATCTATGTGTGTCAACATTCATATATATAACTGCATAAAACAAAGTGGAGTTTTCTCACCCTGTTCCTCAGGCTTATACCTTGCAGGTAACCAGAATTAATGTATGGTGCAAATCCTTTTGGGTTTGTTTTATTTTAAACAGAACTAAAGTTGTAATCCAGGTCAATGTGCTCCAAATTCTGTTATATCAGGTTATAAAGCAGATTTTCAAGGCCACATTGATCTTAAAGTTTACAGATTGCCTCTGTTCTCCACATGTTACTAAAGTACTTCCTTCGATTTCAATAAAGACAGGTTGCAGGAATGCGGCAGTTCTGTGTGAGTGTTTGCTGTAGCGGGTGTAACCAGCAGCACACAGACACTCCTGGTGTCATGGCCCACGTCTCCATAATAACATCATATCAAGCCAAGATGCCCTCCCTGTTCAGATCAGCCCCTGTGCCAGTCCCCCATGATGAGGAACTGTCTCCTGAGGCAGCTCAGACAGCTCTGATTGCTAGAAAGTTCCATGTGGTGCCCTTTAAATTTAACTTGTCCAGAGTAAAACTCACTAATTTGAGCTTTCAGAAAGGGACAGCTCTCTTGATCTTTGTTAACAAAGAACTTACACCAGCAAATTGTCAGGACCCTCGGCCAATAAAGGCTTTCAGGCTAATGTTACTAGCTTCCTCCAAAGAGTGCTCAGTACACGGAAGTTTCTTTAACCATGTGCTTCTAGATGCAGAGATGGGCTCTAAGGTGTAAGGGTTGTAATTCTGTGACACTGTGTTGTGAAAGGTGCACCTCTTATGGACTTTGACAACAACATGTGTTAATTTTATAAAACTCATATATGAGTGAATGACTAAGGTCACATCCCTAGAACTCCTGAAAACTGCTTGGAAGTCCAGAATGCCTGAAGCTCTGGGACAGTCACCTGCCCCCACCCATTGCCTCTGGCACTGTGCTTTACGTTGTTGTCCTTCTCTGCTGTATTCTAGAAATAATGCAAAATGTTGTTTAAATATTCTGGAATTTAGCTTTTATCCAGATAAGATGGCCTGGATATGCAAGGGGTTACAGTTTAAATTATAGGAGATGTTCAAAGCACAGGATTGTGGATATGCAGACCTAAAGGAAGCCAGTGATCTGGGCACAGGCCCCCTGTGCCGTGTTTGGGAGAATCAAGGGATCCACATTATTTGTTGAAGTGTTCTGAGTTGGTTTCCCTCGTTTTGTTTGTAGTGATATTGAGGAGGCTGTGTTTGGATCCTGGCTTTGTTTTGTAACCTCAACTTTATGGTTTTTGACTCATCAATGTTTGTACTTGCAGTGGGTTTATTTTGACAGTACCTCTGGTCCCTGGGGTACAGGCTCATCCTGTGTTGGCAGTACCTGCTCCAGCCATTGCCATGTGGACACTCAGGATTTCCATTCCTGAAGCCTCCCCAGCCCAGAAGTCTGAGCTTATTTGACCTGCTTTGAAAAGGTATGCATATATACATTTTTAACATTCTTCAGTATCCCCATGAAGAAGGAGGACTTTAATATCTACTGGGTAGTGTTTTTGTTTTCTTTTTAATATTTTTTCTTTCATGGTGGACCTGTGCGCCTGTGAAACGTGCACTGTTTCATGCCACGCCCCTTCATGCAACCCCCACACCCCACCATACCACTGGTTGTGTTCTTTAGTAGACGTTCTGTGGTTTTACATCAGTTTTTAATATTGGTGCCAGGTGGTTCCAAAGGTCCTGGTGATTGTCTGTATGTTCATCTCATGATCCTCAGTGTTGCTGAAAGATCAGCTCCCGTCCCTAATGAGCCAAATAACACAGAGACCGGGTCTTGGAGCTTACAAGAAAGGAGGCAGCTTTATTACTCATCCAGGCAAAGGAAACTCACAGCAGGCTAATCCCTTCAAAACTGTGCACCCACCTTTGCAATGGGGCAGGATAATTATATAGCCATAGCTTAAACAACGAAGCATTCATAACAACTGACAGAATCATGTTCTCATCAGAAGACTCAGAATGGCGTCATGATGCCTCCAGGGGACCAATTCTATAGAGGATAGTGGTTAGATCACTTTATCTCTTTAGCACTCAAGGTGTGGCCTTCTTTGTAAGGTTACAGTCCTTTGACTTTCTCCCTGGAGAAGGACACAGAGACCAAGCATGTTTATGACTTTCGATTACTGGAATAAAATAGAAACAGTAAGATCAATGGCTGTAGTTTTAACACTGGGCCTGGAGTTGTGGGTAGCAACTGGTCGGTCAGGTTCATTAAGCATTCTAAGGGCAACCATCAGAATAAGAAGTCTGTTAACCTAAGTGCGACCATTTTATTATTCCCCCTTCATCGTGATTCATTGAGAATGGAAGGTAGGGACTTCTGGGCTTCTTGACACAGTCTTGTTTTCAAGGTGACATTTAAAATTAGGCTTATCCCACCCATCTCCTTGGCCCCTCCCAGGCCCTAACCCTAACCCTGTAACCAGAGTCTGTCCTTGGGGCTCTTGCAGGCCTCTCCAAAAGACAAACTCAGAGTCTCTACATTTTCAAGTTTTGCTGATAATTACTTCTGGAAAAAAACAGAAAGTACATTTGATTTTTGTTGTTGTTGTTGTTTTCCAGAATAGTAAATTTACAAAGCATAAGAAACTGTTTACAGAATCCTAAAGTTAAGGATTCTTTTTATAAAATGTATTTTAAAATTCCTTAGGTAATATATATTTTGTGTGAAAACATAAGCAATACTGAAATATATGGAATAAAAAGTTTCTCTGTAGACCTTAATTTGCTGGCTGGAGTGTTTGCACATTGAATTTTGATAGATACTAACAATGGATGCTTTCCAAGGTGTACCACCACCACCACTGGCAGACTTCGAAGGCTTCCCAGCAGGGTTCCCAACACTGGGAACATCTTTGCAAATGTTTACCAGTTTGATAGGTGCGAAAATAGCATTTCACGTTCATTTGCATTTCTCTGAGTACAGTAGAGTTGAGTATCTTACTGTTCTTTTGTTTGGCTCTTTTCTGAGACAGGACACAAAAGTCATCTTGTACTGGGAAGGTGTGAGGTGCTGTTACAGAATCCAACCTCATTCTGCTCACCACACGACAAACCAATAAATCAGTAGATGAGGTGTTGGAGCAAGGAATAGCGACTTTATTTGGAAAACTGGCAGACTAAGAAGATGACAGACTAATGTCCTGGAGAACCTTCTTCCCCAACCAGAATTCAGGCACCTTTTATACTTGAAAGGGGTAGGGGTGTGATTGGTTGTTGCAAACTTCTTGGTGTAGGAATTATTTGTTCTTGGAATCCTTTGTTCTTGCAGCTCTCCACATGATTCATGTCATTGTGCCCCTGTAAATCCTCCAAAAAAAACCCCATTATTTTCTATTCTGCAACTTGTCATCTTTATATGAGTGCAAAAGTGTGAATATCCTTAAAGGTCAGAGTCTTGGGAATAGGCTGCCTTGTATATTTCAGGCTAAAGGCAACATTCTTTTACAAAAGGTGCCGAGCTAGCAAGGCTAAGCCTAGAAAACAGGGCACAGGGTTAAAGCCAAAGGAACAGATCTAGCATAGAGTCAGATTTCTTCTTTTCTATTACAGTGCCTTTGCTGAGAGATAAGAGGATGTTTCTGGGCGGGTCCTCCTCTGCCCCTGGCAGGGATTCGGCAAGAACCCTGCCAGACTCACCATGACTGTGGATGGAACTGCTCTCCAGCAGAGAAAATAACAATTATTGGTGATTAAAATTACTTGTCAAAGTTTCTTCAATTGCCTGTAAACTATACCATGTAGGGTGCGGGGAACTTCTCACTTACCCATCAATAATCAGGCTCCCCAGATACAAGCGACCAGCATTGCACCGGGTTCCAAGATGGCCTAGCCAAAACAGCTTCACACTTTTCTCTTGAACCTTTGTCTCCTAACAAGTACACTTTCAAAGCTCTGGTTCCTCTTCCCTTTTCTGCCACATGAATGAACACATCTCTGAACCCACCTGGGCTGAGCCCAGATCATGCAGACAACCACATGCTGTCCATTGCCAGGCTTGGCTGCATCCTCCCTCTAGCATGTTCATGTGCCCAGCACCTCTGCCATAGGGGTCTGGATCACCATCTGTGCCATCACCCAACCAAGGACTACTGGTGGGTGGTGAACAGCCCAGGACCACCCTGGCATGCAGCCTAGGATCTCCCTGAGCCTCTGGCTTAGAGAAAGCACAGGGCATGGGGGGCAGGGTTCCTGGGTGGGAATTGGAACCACCTCCATTCTCACCCACCAAACCCCAAAGCCTCAGATACAGGGCTGTTTGCCCACACACTACGCCAGAGCTCTGACTGGTGTCTGTCGCCATTGATGATTGGAGCCTGTAATGCCCCACCCCATTGGGTGAAGAATGAGGGTGTCATCTCGGGTTAGGGGTGCACTCAGAGTGAGGAGAATCATACAGTGTGGGGACAGGCTGAGTGGTGAGGGGCCGCTCAGAATGGAAGTGACCCAGCTGAGGGTTGAGGCTTCAATTTTGGGGTGAGGGAACCATCTTGGGATGGGGGACCTGGGGTAAGGTATGAAGGGTCAGTTTGGAGTTCAGGATCCATAGATTGGACGTGGTGGGGCAGAAAGTGGGAGCGGGGATCTCAGTGTGAGGAGAAGCTTCACCTTGGGGGTCTTTTTGGGGACCTAGCTTGGCTGGGAGTAGGTGTCAATGATGGGGGGCGGTGAGAAGGAGAAGTGGGGCTGGGGGTGTAGCCTGGCCCTGGGCCTGTGGTTGTTCTGGATGGATGCCGGGACCCTGTCAGTGATGGGAGAGGAAGCATTGGGAATGGGGCCCTGCCTGGCCTCCCACACCACAACCTGTACTGCAGGAGCTGCAGCCCGAGCGTCCACGCAGCGGGCGGGTGGAGGAGAGGCGCGCGCGGACGCTGGAGCCCGCCCAGAGCGCGTGGGGGCTGGGCTGGAGCCGGGCGCCCCTGGGCCAGGCCCCAGAGGAGGGGGACGGCCTGGGGTCTGGGCCGCCGCCTGCCGTCGCCTCCGCTGCTGCCGCTGCCGGGCAGGTAAGGGGGCGCTGGTGGGGGCGCGCAGGTTGGGGTGCGGTGGTGAGGCCGGGGCCACGCTGCTTGTTAGGACCCAGAGGCGGGTCCGGGCCGCCGCCCTACTGCGTGGTGCGTAGTCCCCCCCACATTAGTAGTCACTGAACCCCGCACCTTCACTGCCGCTGGTACGCGGGTCTGGGAAAGCGGGTGCAGCCCCGGGAGGTGGGAGGGCGCCGGCCGGGCCCGGAGCACCTCCGACTGGGCCTCAGGCCAGAGCCGCCCTGCGCAGGTGGGCCTGCCTGGCGAGTGGTGGCGCCCCGGACCCTCCAGGGCGCAGGCGACCTGGGGCGGAATAATGGGCGAGGCCCAGGTCTTTGGGAGCTTGTCAGCCTGACCTGAGATCAAAAGCCATTGACAAGTCTATTTTCAGTCTTTTGAGGAATCTCCATATTGCTTTCCACAATGGCTGCAGCAAGCTGCGTTCCCACCAGCGGTGTAGGAGGGTTCCTTTTCTCCACAGCCTCCCCAGCATTTATCGTTTCTGGACTTTTGAATGATGGCCATTCTGTCTGGTGTGAGATGATACCTCATTGTAGTTTTGATTAGCATTTCTCTGATATTTAGCGATATTGAACTTTTTTTTAATGTGCCTATTAGCCATTTGTATGTCTTCATTGAAGAATTGTTTATTTAGTTCTGCCATTTTTGGATTGGCTAGTTTTGTTTGTTTGTTTTTTTAATTCAGTTGTGTGAGCTGTTTATATGTTCTGCAAATTAAGCCCTTTTCAGTCTCATTTTTTGCAAACATTTTCTCCCATTCCATAAATTCTTTGTTTTGCTTATACTTTCCTTTGCTGTGCAAAATCTTATAAATTCAATTAGGTCCCATTTGTTTATTTTTGCTTTTATTTCTATTCGTTGCATAGACTGCCCTAGGAGAATATTGTTGAGGTATATGTCAGATAATGTTTTGCCTACATTTTCTTCTAAGTGGTCTATAGTGTCTTATCATATGTTTAACTCTTTAGACCATTTGAATTTATTTTTATGTAAGGTGTCAGGGAGTATTCTAACTTCATTGATTTACATGCAGCTGTCCAATTTTCCCTGCAATGTTTGCTGAAGAGACCGTCTTTATTCCATAGAATGTTCTTACCTACTTTTTAAAGATTAATTGACCAAAAGATTGTGGGTTTACTTCTGGGCTTGATATTCTGTTCCATTGATCCATATGTCTGTTTTTGTACCAGTACCCTGCTGTTTTGATTACTGTAGCTCTGTAGTACTGTCTGAAGTCTGGGAAGGTTATTTCTCCAGCTTTGTTCTTTTTCTTCAGCAATCTTTTGGTAATTCTGGGTCTTTTGCAATTCCATATACATTTTAGGATTATTTGCCCTAATTTTGTGAAAATTGTCCTGGGCAATTTCACAGGGATCACATTAAATCTGTAGATTGCTTTGGGTAGTATGATCATTTTAACAATATTAATTCTTCCAATCCAAGAGTATGGGATATCTTTCCATTTTAAGTTATCTTTAATCAACATTTTGTAGTTCTCCATGTATAAGTGTTTCACCTGCTTTGTGAGATTTATTCCTAAGTATTTTGTTGTTTTGGATATGATTTTAAAAGAGATTGTTTCTTTACTTTCTTTTCCTACTGTTTTATTGTTAATGTAAAGAAACGCAGCCGATTTGTGTATCTTAATCTCTATCCTGCTACCTTGCCAAATGTTTTTATTTTTGGTTCATTTCTGTATTTTTCTTCTTCTTTCAGAAAATACCCTTATGGTTAGATGATTTCCGTTATTGTTATATTTGTGTTTCTCTCACCTGTTTTTGCATATCTAATGTAGGTTTTTAATTTATGGTTTTCATGAGTTTCATATACGTTGTTCTGTTACAATATCTGACTGTTTTCAAGTGATTGTCATTTAAGGTCGCTTAATGTTTTATTCCCTCTCCCCCTTTTTTGTTTTGTTTTTGATTTTATTTTTTACATCTTCCTATACCTCTTGTAAGTGTTTATTGTAATTATAGTTGTTTTTATAATTTTTGTTTTTTAATCTTTGTAGTAGCTTATTTAAGTTGTTGACACAGCCATTGCTGCATTTTTGCCTTTAAACTGGGATTTCCCCCTTCCCAGAAGTTCTTCTTCTCCTTGGTAATTTTCTTGGGAGGTGGGTAGTTTTATTTACTTATTTTAGTGCGATTGAACCCATTACCTCATGCATTCTAAGCACACTCTCTACAGCTGAGCACTACCTTCCCCTCAACAAGTTCTTATTTCTTTTTACAGATTTTTCTTTTTCACATAAAAAGATCTTTTAATACTCTTTGTAAGGTTAATTTAGGATTGATGAATTCTTAGTTTTTGCTCATTTGAGAAGCTCTTTAACTCTCTTTCAATTGTGATTAATAACTTTTCTGACTAGAGTAGCCTTAGGTTGCAGATTTTTCTCTTTGAGTACTTACTAATGTTGCTAAATGTTTACAATAGCATGTAATCATGGCTTTCCCTTCTGGCCTGCAATGACTCTGCTGAAAAACAGCTGATAGTTTATGAGGAATTTCCTTTCATGTGATGCTTTCCTTTTCTCTTCCTACATTTAGAATTCTGTTATTCATTCATTCATTCATTCAAACAAACCAAAACTTTTGTCATTCTTTGCAAAATCTATAACATTTTATCTGTTAGGAAAAAGAACAAAGAAGTCATTCTTTTTTGCTGATTTTTACAATTCTGTCATTATCTTTAAATTTTGCTTTTTGAATAATGATTTGTCTTGATGTGGGTCTGTTTGAGCTGATACCATTTGTGACTCTGTGTTTCCTGCGCCTGGATCTCTGTTTCCTTTTTCGGATTAGGGAAGCTTTCAGCTATAATTTTATCCAATGTTTTCTCACCCTTTCTCTTCTCTTTCAGGGACCCCTATAATATGAATGTTAATATGTTTGATGCTGTCTCAGAAGTCCCTTAAACTCATTTAATGTATTTTTTCTTCTTGCTCTTCTAATTGGGTGTTTTTTATTATTCTATCATCCAGATTGCTAATGTAGCATCTGTACTGACTAATTTTCCATGTTACCTACACTTCTGCTCTGACTGGTTCTTTTTGTATATTTTCTAGTTCTTTTTAAAAATTCTCCCTGTGTTCATCTGTTCTTTTTCCCAGTGCAGTTATCATTCTTATTACTATTGCTTTGACCTCTTTGTCAAATAAATTATTTATCTCTTTTCATTATGGCTATTTTCTTATTATTTCACTTAAAACATATTCCTGTCTTTTCACTTTAACTTTCTATATCTCTGTGAAGTTAGGTGAAACAGTTACCTGTCCCAGAATTCAAGGTGTGTCCTTGTGTGAGAGCATTCCTATGCAGTCTTCTGTGCCCAGCGGATCTGTGGGAAGAATTGCATCTTAACTGATAGTTGGCTGCCATCTTCCCCCAGGATGTGCTGGCTGCCAGAGTAATGGGGGGGTACAGCTGGAGTTAGAGGGATTGGAGCCAGTTCCAGGTTCAAGCAGGGGCTTCTCCTCTGCTCCATGACTGTTAACAGCCCTATCAGGGGTGGCACAGGGTCCTGTTGGGCTGGAGCAGGATCTCTGTGGGAGTTGGGTTCTCCTGGGTGTGAGGGCAGTCTCTGCTTTGGTTTGGAATGTGGCTGAGGACTGAGGGCTTGCAGTGGCACTTCTGTACTGGTTTTACCTTTTCCCCAGTGTGTACACCTTGGCTAGAGGGTAGGTCAGGGCCAGAGAGATTGGGGCCAGACCACTGAGCTGGCCTCAACCCCTCTCAGTTGTGCATGAGAAAGTGAGTTCTCATGATGGCAGCCTCTGCCCTGATGCTTCTATTGCTCCTTCCAGAGTGTGTGCAGGGACACTAGCTAGCAGTGACTGCCTACAGTCTTTTCAGAGGTAGGGCCACATCCAGGCCAGCACCATTTTCTCACACTCTGTGCACTCTTATTGACAATGGAAGCTACCACCTGAGTGGGGAGCAGCAGCAGAACATGGAAGGCTGGAGCAGGAGCCTGTATAGTCTGGGGGGCCCCACTTGAGGCATCCGTGGAAGCTGCCAGAGCCCCAGGCAGTGTTCAGCCTGCTGTTTCCCTGCTGTGATGGGGCATCAGCAACCCTCTGCACAGGCTCTTCAAGAGCAGGGTCTCAGTTTCTTACAGTGCTACAGTAAATCCACTGGTTTTCAACCAGGCCAAGCGGGCACATCATCCCAGTGCTGAACCTCATGCCTGGGGCACCTGATCCATGGTTCAGACCATAGCACAGGCGTGGGGGACTGGTAGGGCTCGAGCACCGCTACAGCATCGTGCTGTCTGGGTGAGAGTGCCTGCAGTTCCGAGCGCTGCGTGGCTGATGGAGGACCATGTGGTCTGTTTAAGTCTGTTTGGCATGGACAGATGGAGCTCGTTATAATTATTGCTTATAGAGATCGTATAATTACAGGATATGCCATCGAATTTTCTAAGGAATTTAATATTATAATATTATAATACCCCAGCTGCCTGGTGTGAGTAATATAACTGCACGTACTCGGGATCCTGGAACAAAAATTTGAATTATGCTTTTGGTAATCAAAGGTGTAGGTCCTAAAGGGGTGCATTTACCATAATGCTCTTATACATGTCAGTCATAGGGAAATTCTACATTAAGAAATGGATGCTAATGATCATCAGGCACATTTATAAATGCTCAATATCACTAATTATCAGAGAAATGCAAATCTAAAATACAATAAGGTATCACTTCACACCAGTCAGAATGGCCATCATTCAAAAGTCCACAAATGACGAATGCTGGGAGGTTGTGGAGAAAAGGGAACCCTCCTACACTGCTGGTGGGAATGCAGTTTGGTGCAGCCACTGTGGAAAACAGTATGGAGATTCCTCAGAAGACTAGGAATAGACTTACCATATGACCCAGAAATCCCTCTCCTGGGCATATATCCAGAAGGAGCCCTACTTCAAAATGACACCTGCAAGCCAATGTTCATAGCTGCCTATTTACAATAGCCAAGACATGGAAACAACCTAAATGTCCATCAAGAGATGACTGGATAAAGAAGAGGTGGTATATTTATACAATGGAATACTATTCAGTCATAAACACCGACAACATAACACCATTTACAGCAACATGGATGTTCCTGGAGAATGTCATTCTAAGTGAAGTAAGCCAGAAAGAGAAAGGAAAATACCTTATGAGATTGCTCATATGTGCAATCTAAAAAATAAAAAATAAATACAAAACAAACAAACAAAAAATACCTCATAGACATAGAATGCAAACTTGTGGTTGCCAAGGGGGCAGGGGTGGGAAAGGACAGACTGGGATTTCAACACGTAGGATAGATAAACAAGATTGTACTGTGTAACACAGGGAAATATATACAGGATCTTGTGGTGGCTCATAGCAAAAGAGAATGTGACAATGAATGTATGTATGTTCATGTATAACTGAAAAATTGTGCTCTACAATGGAATTTGAGACAACATTGTAAAAGGACTATAACTCAATAAAAAAGTTAAAAAAGTTGATGCTGTTTGAGTTTAGTATTGAATTATTAGAGAATGTAATGAACCTGTAAGATTCTGGATCAAAATTAGTGAAATGACAAGAGCAAGTGATCCAAGTATTATATACAATAAGAAATAAAGTCCTGAATCGAAACATTTTGTCTGATTTTCTCAGTGGGTAATAAATAATTAGGGTTTTGACTACAGTTGTTTTGAGTAAACTATAGAATGTAATCAATTGTGAAGTGGTGAAAATTTAAGGATATTTGTAATAAGATTAGCACTGTGATAATATAGTGGGGGGTTAATGATCCTTTGGATAGATGAAATTGGCTGGCCCTGTGTATTGGTAGATGAAGACAAGTTGTTGATGCAAGTGGAGGGACTTATAGATAGGAAGGTTAGTGAAAAGTGAAGGCTATTATCATTCAGTTGATTGAGGAAGAATGAGCTGATAAGTCTGGTTAATAGGCCATAAGATGTAGTATTAATTCAGAGGATATAATTTTGATAATTACGTTAATGGTATTAATATAATGTTTGGAATAATGAGTTTTAGCACTGAAAAAGGTTAAGATTTTGTACATAATCAGTACCATAAGCATTGGATATCATGGCTATTAATGATAATCCTAGTGCAGACTCACAGGCGATGAGTACTAAGAATAGGTATTATGGTAGCTAATGAAAAATGGGTGTTTAGAATGATGGCAGTTGCTATAATGAATAATGCTGATATGCCATCTAAGCACAGTAATGAGGGTATTACATGTGATTTATATATTATTATGTATATAGGGTAGTGTAAATGCTAAAATGGTAGTAATATTGACTAATACCATTTGATAATTATGAAGTTAATTATAATTTTATGAGTCAAAATAATGTTTTTGTTTAAACTAGTTATCATATACATTCATTCTAATCCTTTTTAATCCATTCATAGGAAAACCTTATGGCTACTAGTAATAAGATTAGATAGAGTCTGTGCCATGAAAAATTTAGCTTTTGTTATTCTTTTGAGATGCTCAGGGTAGGAGTAAGAGGAGGGCAATTTCTAGGTCAAATAATAGAAAAGTAGTGACTACTAAGAATAAATAAATAGATAAGGGTGGTTTGATGACCCTATAGGATCAAATCCACATTGTTATTAACTTGATTTTTCTGTATACACATTCAGCAGAGGAAGTCAGACTGTGATAAGTACAACTTGTAAGTCTAGTCGTGTATTGGTAAATGATGTCTCTATGAGCTTTATTAATCTTTCTCCAGTTACATGACAAGCAATAGACTGGAAGTCAGTTGTAAAATTTAATACTAAAAGAAAAAAATGATCATCAATAGATAGTGACCTACAGGAAAAATCATTTTATCTACAAAAATGTAATATCAGGAAGCTGATTGAAATCCAAAATGATTAGATGTAAAGTGAAATTTTAATTGGTGTAGAAATCACAGAGAAAAGTAGAACCAACAATTTTGTGTAGTCAGTGAAAGCTTTTAGCTATGAAAGCTACTAAGCCAAAAACTCCACCTGAAATTGTAAATTTCATATTCTTCTGAGGCTTGCAATAATATAAAATAAATTCCTAGAGGAACTGTAATGAATCAGACTTGCAGTATTGTTAATGATTTCTTCCTATTAGATGATGGTGAGTACAAAGGATGGAAAATTCAGAGGCTCAGAACTGAAATATTAAGAAGTTTTATGGGAACTGTGTGTGTGGTCAGTATGTTGTTAGGTGGTGTGTGCGCATATTTTTATCATTTTTCTGATCAGAAGGTAGGATCTATGTGTCATTTTAGGACTTATGTGTATTTGCCTCTATGTGTGTGTGTTGAGAGTTTGGTGGTGGGGAGAAGCATTGTAATCTTACCGACCTTGTACTGAGAGCTGTAGGACCTCCTTCCCTAATAAAAATGACCCTGCTCTTTTCACCACATTCCCACCCGTGACAATAATTCATTGTAATGGATGTATGTAATGTCCTGTTTGTCATGGACCAAAGCAATGCATCCATTTATAATTCACAAAGTAATTTATATTTTGAATAAAAAATACTTACATATATGATGGATTTTATGTTTTTACTCTTATTTACCTTGGTGCCTAACAATGATAATAGAAGATCCATTTCCTGAGACCAAGCTGACTTTTAGGAGTCAGGATCACTCATGAACACATCCTCACCCTGTTTGTCCTGACTGGTGTATGACTTAATGTTATTGCAAGAGGAGTTTCCCAAGACAAAGGCAATGGTCTTCCTCAGAACCTCAGGGAGCAGGTGACAGAATGGGCTCCAGGTGGAATCTCTTTCCAAGTTAGACTTTGGTTCGAGGTAAAGTTACAGCACTCACCACCCCTGAGACCCTATGGTGATTCACATCCCCTCTGTCTTCTCATCCACAAAATGGGTTATTGAGAATGTAGTGTAATCGCAACACTGCACTCTGAATTTGGTCAATTGGCACATTATATTGCCCAGTGTGATATTTCAATACCTTTGACCTGATGTTAATTGGTAATTTATAGGGGGTCCCGACTCCTGAGTGTTGGAAGGAATTTTTGTTGATAGTGGGAAGAGCTCCAGTATCCCTGAAGCCTGCTTACTCTGGATGGGACTCAGTCCCTCCAGGATGGGGGTCCTGGGGCCAGCAGAGTGCCTGAAGCCCAGCTGTGGATCCAGGAAGGCCCAGCAGTGTGGATGGAAGTGCAGCCCCACTGGGTCTGTGAGGATTCAGGGTCAACTCCCCACAGGGAAGTCTCTGGAGTTTCCTCCCAAAGGGCAGCCAATCTTCCTGAAAGTCAACCCCAACAGGGACAGACACAGAGGCTGGAACCAGCAATCCCAAGGAAAATGGGAGGTACCAATCCTTCCAAGTACAATGACCACTGGGGAGCTCAGTTCCAGGGAGGTCAGAGCCTTAGAGTGGGAGGGACTGTGAGGCCTGGATTCCTGCCTTTTCTGCCCCCTCCACTCTGGGCCCCTTCCCAGAGTCGCACCACCCTGGCCCATTGTCCCCCACCACGGACTCTGGACTGGCTCTCTTTCCTTCTAGCCTCCTCTTGTCTCTGGTTCTCCCTACTCAGCTCCCCTGTCACCTCCTGTCACTTTCTAGGACTTGACCCCCACGTCTCTCAATCACTCACACACTATCTCTGTCCCTGCCTGTCTCCCTGTCTGTCTCTTCCCTCAGGCCCTCAGGCCCTGGGCTCCAGTCCAGCCCTGTCCAGGGCCACAGGGCCCCACCTCTCCCAGCCCTCCCACCCTCACTGCCAAGTTTTGGCCAAGGCCATGCTCACAGTGGATGGAGTCCAGTTACAGAGGCTGCTCACGGCGGTATTTACTGCAGCACAGCTGTTCGCGCCTCTTCCTGGGCAGCACAGTCACACCTTGACCTGTTCGTGGCCCAACCCGGACCCCAGAGCAGCTGCAGGGCTGGCCACCTCCCCCACCTGGAAGGAGGCACAGACCTGCAGGCTAGAGGGGCTACTGGGGATTGGATTGAGGGACCTCTAAGGAGCCAGATATTTCCACCCAACTCCTCTTTGTGAGCAGCAGGGAGTCCCAAACCACTGACCCCTGCCTTGCCAATTTCTCACTAAGAACACTATGGGCAGATTGTGGGAGCGCCTGAGACTTAGGAGGGTACTGCTGCCCTCAGTCCCCCTCAGAATTTGCCTGGAATCGGGGCTCCTGGGGCAGCTAATAGGGCAGGGTGGGGGCACAAAGCCTGGATTAGTGCAGGGCCCTCTCACTGGGCTCCCGCGGCCACTCCTGGCACCTCATCCATTCCTCACCATCAGCAGTTGGTCACTTCACAGGGACAGACATGAGGGACTCTCTGACCCTTGTGACATGCAGGCCCCATGTGCTCAGCACTTATTGATTGAATGAACACAACCACCCCCATATCTAGATACCAAATCTTCCCACCGCCCCAGAGGGACTTTCCAGGCCCCCTCGCAGTCAATACTGCCCCAAAGCATAACTCTGCTTCGGCTCCACCAAGGTAATTTCTGCCTCTTTAGACCTGGGTGTACACATGAAACACCCAAGTGAACTGTAGAGAGGTGTGACAATTTGGGCCAAAATAATAGGTTTGATTTTTATGCGTATAGCATATGTACCTAAAATTAATGTCATCTGCAGGTGTATTACAGAGAAGGATAGCCATATGGGTGTGGCGATGTGATTAAGATGGTTTGTTAAGTTCTTTTCCATCTCGTGGCTATTCTGTCTGCCTTTTGTGTGAAGTGCTGAGTGAGGGGGAGTGAAGGCCTCCCACTCCACTTTTGTAGTTGATTCCTTTTGCACTTCTGTCATTCTTTGCCTTACATGTTTTCCAGCCACTGCCCATGGGAAACCCTGGGAATCTGGAAAAGAAGGAGGGAGCACCCAGAAGTGGTGGGGCAGGGGACCTGGGTTGAGAAGGACCAGAAAGCATAAGGTTGGGAAAGTTTCCAGAGAGGACCCAGGGTTGGATGATGTGTGGCGGATCATCAGGTAGTGGGGCGTGTTCTAAAAGTGAGGTCACCCTGAATGTCCACTGTGAGGAACCAGGGGCAAAGGCAGGTGATTGGTCGAGAGAGGGTATAAAGCTTCTGCGTTGCTATGGCATCATCCAAACCAGAGAAGACTCAGAGGAAGACAAAGTCTCATCCCCTCCCACTGTTCCTGAGAGTCTGATTGACCTGTTGTTTGTTCTCCTGACCTGCTTACCTGCTGACCTACTGACCTGTCTGAACCCTCCTTCCTCCCTCAAGGGCTTGGTTGAGCCTGATCCTTTCTGTGACCCCCTTCTTCTCCTCCCAAGTACCCAACCCCCTTCCTGTCACACTCCCCCAATCCCATCCCCAGTTCCAACTCCAACCCTTCCCCATCCCTCCTGAGCTCTCCCCTCCTTTCCCACCCCTCCTCCTGCCTGTTGACCACAGGGCCCCCTAGGGGACCAGGACATGGAGCTGAGGAGGCTGCTCTTCTGGCTCTGCTTGCTGGGGTCTCCGGATACCAAAACACCAGCATGAGTAAACATTGGGCATCAGGGGTTTCCTCCTTTTTCCTGGGCTCTTTCACACTGTGGTTAAAGAACTGCTTTTTCATGGGATCCTTGATGGGAGCTCATGACTTGTGAAGACCAGGGCCCTCAAAGCAGGTTTCTTGACCAACCTGATGCAGTTCTGGCCACCGGCGTCCTCATCAGTGTTTGAGTCTTGTGGAGACTGCTTGGATCAAACACAGCAGGGTTGGCAGGATGAAACTTGAAATAATAACTTTATTGCATCAAAGAAGGAAGTGTGAATATACATAAATTCATTGAGTTATATGCCTGATATGGGGGAATATGTGAATTGTATCTCAATAAAGCCATTTTTAAAAAGTGAAAAACTCTCATTTACTAAAAGTCATAGAGTTAGACTGGCTTCTGGAAAGCTTGTCAAGATCCTGCTTCAAGCTCTACAAATTTGGGGTCCGTTCCCTGTGCACTGTGTTTTCCTGTAAATACACTCTTCATATTAGTGAGGTTTGGCAGCCCTGGGAACAGTGGTATCTAAGCATTGGGTTGGTGCTAGTCTGTTAAACAGTGAAATGTCATTTGTGCTCCTTGCTTTCTGGTTTGTTGAAGCACAGGCTTTCCTTCTGAGGCTGCAGGCCTGGGAGGCTGAGGTCTGGGCAGAGGCACTGGTGCCCAGGGGTGTGTCAGCATGGAGCCCAGACACTGCCAGGAAAGATCAGGCAGGATGAGGGCCTCTGGGGTATTCTGTGGGGAGATTGTTAGAAATGCAGCATCTCAGTCCCCACCCCAGATCTCCTGCAGCAGAATCTGAATTTTATTCAGATCTCCAGTTGATTCATGAGAGTTGTTCATCTAAAGACTCATCTCTTGGCTCTAAGCTCTCATTCAGGGATGGTGGGACTTAGGTCTTCAGTCAGACTTTCTGGAGTGCAGTGTGACCATGTGTGTGAAGGAGCCTTAAACATACTCATACTCTTTAATGGAGCCAATATTTCTATTTCTGAGACTGTAACTGAGCAAAAGCACCAGAAGCAGGTACAGAGAATGTTATGAATGGAGATGTTCCTTGCAGTATTTATAAACAGAAACTACTGCATACCCACAAACAGGAAAGGGTGAGATAAAATGTGGCATCTTATATATTGATTGTTATGTTACTGTTTGCAAAATTGTTTTAAAAGTCATTTGCAGGCAATAGGCAGGAAATATAGTGAGAAACAAGGCAGACAGTGTCTTCCCTCTTGCAGCTGACATTCTATTGGTGAAGACAGACAATAAGCAAGTGAAACCAATGAGATGTCAGATTGTGACAAGTATACAGAAGGAAGAATAGGTTGATGTGGTAGAGAATCACAAGTGAGTTTGGGTACCATTACTTAGATGGAGAAACAGGGAGAGACTGTCCCAGGAACTAGCATTTAAAGAGAAATCCAAAAGATGCAGGGATCCAGCTAAATGAACAGCCAGGAAAAGATCTTCCAGGCAAAGGGAACAGGAATTACCAAGACGCTGGGGTTTAAGAGCTTGGCTGTGTCAGGGAGATAATGGAAAATGTGTGGCTGGAGCAGGATAAGCCAGGAAGAAGCTGGAAGCTGAGGGCACTGGAGAAGTGAGTATGGCTAGAACCCTCAGGCCTTGTAGGTAGGTTATGAGTGAAATTTAAATTTTATTCTAAGGCCAGAGTATTACAGTGTGAGAGGGTGAATGATATCAGTAAGATGGCAGAATAGGAGGCCCCAGCCCTCATTCACCCATAGAAACAATAATCTGACAAACTTCTACAGACAAAAATACCTTTGTGAGAGCTCTGGAGTCCAGTTGGGAGGTTCCAGCTCCCAGTAGATCATAAAATTTAAGGTCAGCCACACTAAAAGGATAGAAAGAGCAGTGCCATTTTACTTGTGTCACATCCCCCCTACGCTGACAGAATTCAGAGCCAAGAATGATCCTCCAGCCCATGACTTCTGCAGGATAAAGAGAAAGTGAGGATCTGGCTCCCCAGTCTTTTGGGACAATGTCTAAAAGCTATGCTTATGTTGATGCACCCAGAACATTGAAGAAATCATTATGGTCGGGTTGTCTGTGAACAGAAAAAAAAAAGAAAAGAAAAGGGTGGAAGCTCATAGAAACAGATACACACCCCCAAGAGCTGCAGTTTTCCACAGATAGTGTGCCCCAGAGATGACACACACGCCTCGGCAGCCAGCGCCATTCTCAGCAGCCAGCTTGACTCTGCAGGATCAGAAGCAGGTGAACAACCCTGAGACTGTGCCTTCAGAAGGGAGGGCCATAAGTGGGATTGAACCTATTGTCTTGGCCTATCAGTGTACTGCCATATGGAAAGAGGCAGGTGACCCCTGGGACTCGACTTAGCTCTGTAGAATAGGGAAATGGCACACAATTCTAAGACATAGCCTTCAGAAGGGAGAGAGGAGAGTGCTGCTTGCATATAGTGCCCTGGCCTAGCAGGGCACTGCCCTAGGGAAAAGGAGCAAACAGCTCTCAGAACCTTACACAGTTCTGTAGGATCAGGAGAGGCACAAAGTTCTAAGATGAGCTCCCCAAGAAGGGAGTTGGAGGATTAGAGTGGGCATATCTATAGGAGAAGTTGATAGATCACCAGAATTTCTAGCTGAGTTTTCTGGTGAAGTTCTTTCCCTTCAAAGCCAGCACATAAAGCCTGGAATGGGTGATTACTTCTTCAAGTGTGCAGGCATCAACACAGGTTATAAGGGTCACACAGAATCAGGGAAACATGGTATCACCAAAGAAACAAAACAAAATCCCAGTAACTGACTTCCCAAAATGTAGATCTATGAATTGTCTGACAAAGAATTCCAAGTAATCATCTTAAAGAAGCTCATTGAGCTATAAGAGAATGCAGACAGGTAGACAAAATCAGAAAAGTAATAGATGTTCATAATGAGAAGTTCAACAAATCATATAATTAATAATGATGATGATGATAACAACCAGAACATAATTTCTGGAGCAAAGAATACAGTGACTGCACTGAAAGGTTTAATAGAGAGCTTCAACAGCAGGCTTGACCAAGCAGAAGAATCATTAGACATGAAGACAGGTTGTTTGAAATGCTCTATTCACAGTAGCAAAAGTGAAAAGGAGTGAAAAAGAGTGAACAAAGCCTACAGGACTTATAGGACACAGTCAAGAAAAATGATAATGAGAGTTCCAGAAGAAGAAGAGAAAGGAGAAGAAAGCTTATTTAAAGAAATTATGGCTAAATTTCCCCAAAATTTGGGAAAGGAATAGGACATCTATATTTATAAAGCCCAAAAGATCCCAAATAGGTTGAAACTAAAAGAATTCTACACTGAGACACCTTAAACTTGTCAAAACTTTAAAATGAGAAATTTGAGAACAGAAAAATAAAAGAAAAAGTCTTATCAAATACAGTGGAACTCCACTAAGACTACCAGCAGGATTTTTAGCAGAATCCTTGAAGGCCAGGAGAGAGTGGGATAATATATTAAAAATACTGGGGGAAAAATATGCCAACAAAAAATACTACACATAGCAAGAGTTTTCTGTGAAATGAAGGAGAGATAGACTTTCCTGGACAAACAGAAATTGAGAGAGTTTGTTAACACTAGACCTGCTGTACAAGAAGTGCTACAGG
The DNA here is from genome assembly GCF_048564905.1 of Vicugna pacos. Taxonomy (NCBI): domain Eukaryota; kingdom Metazoa; phylum Chordata; class Mammalia; order Artiodactyla; family Camelidae; genus Vicugna; species Vicugna pacos. Next base: position 2,315,631 of record NW_027328726.1, on the reverse strand, counting down.
GGGGTTGTCAAGTTGAAAGGAAAGGACAATAAGCAACAACACAAAAGCAAAAGGAAGTATACATTTTACTGGTAAAGGTAAATATACAGACAAATACAGAGCAGTGAAATACTCTAATGATAGTGCACAAATCACTTCTAACCCTGATTGATAACTGAAAAGAAAAAGATACTAAGAATAACTATAACTACAATAATTAGTAAATAATTAATTTAAATTTAAATGGGTTAAACTCACTAATCAAAAGAAAATGAGTGACTGAATGGATACAACAAGAAGCTACAACTGCATGCTATGTAAAATTTAGCCTTAAGAACACCCAAAGGTTGAATGTAAAGGGATAGAGAAAGATATTCCATGCAAACGGTAACCAAAAGAGAGCAAGTGTGCCTATACTTACAGGAGACAAAGTAGACTTTAAAAGTTTAAAAATGCTACATGAGTTAAAGAAGATAATTATATAAAGATTGAAGGGTTTATTCAAAAGGAAGATATAGCAATTATAGATATATGTTCACCCATTTCATTCTTGGGTACATATCTGGGGAAAAAAACAGTTAATTTGAAAAGCTACATACATCCCAATATTCACAGTAGTATGATTTATAATTGCCAAGATATGGAAGAAACTTAAGTGTCCATCAACAGATGAATGGATAAAGAAGATGTGGTAAAGGAATACTACTCATCTATAAAGAATATACTGAAATTTTGCCGTTTGCAGCAACATAGATGGACGTGGAGGGCATTAGGCTAAGTGAAATCAGTCAGACAAAGACAAATGCTGTATGATATCATATATATGGAATCTAAAAAACTAGTGAATATAATGAAAATGTAGACTCACAGAAATAGGGAATAAATGAATGATTACCAGTCAGGGGAGGGGCAACTTTGGGATGGGAAAGTGGGGGTACAAACTCCTGGTTGTTAGACTCAAGGGGGTACTGTACAACATGGGGCATATAGTCAGTAATTGTTAGTAACTGAAAATGGAAAATAACCTTTAAAATTTTGCTAAATGTTCTTAAATATAAAAATATATATGTATGCACCCAACACCAGAGATCCTAATTACATAAAGCAGATGTCTGTAGATCTAAAGGGAGAAATAGCCACACAATAATAGTAGGAGACTTCAGTACTCCACTTTCAGTAATGGGTGGAACATCCAGACAAAAAATCAATAAGGGAAAAAGAGGTGACCACCACTGTTACCAATGGACCAAGTCTTAACAAATCTAAGAAAACTGAAGTCATCCCAAATGTCTTTTCTGATCACAATGGAATGATACTACAAATCAATAAAAGGAAGAAAATGGGAAAATTAAAAATACATGGAAATTAAAGGACATAATCTTTATTAAAAAATTCCTTTAAAAAAAACTTGGGTGGGGGTGTAATTGTTTATACATTTATTTAAGTTTTAAATGGAGATACTGGAGATTGAACCCAGGGCCCCGAGTAGCTAAGCACATGCCCTAACACTGAGCTATACCCTCCCCATAAACAGCACACCCTTGGAAGAGGTATCAGCTCACACCAGTCATAACGGTCATCACTCAAAAGTCCACAAATAATAAATGCAGGAGAGGCTGTGGAGAAAAGGGAGCCCTCCTGCACTGTTGGTGGGAATGCAGTTTGGTGCAGCCATTGTGGAAAACAGTATAGAGGTTCCTCCAAAGATTAGGAATAGATTTACCATATGACCCAGTAAGCCCACTCCTGGACATATATCCAGAAGGAACCCTAATTCAAAAAGACACCAGCTCCCCAATGTTCATAGCAGAAATATTTACAATAGCCAAGACATGGAAACAACCTAAATGTCCAACAACAGATGACTGGATAAAAATGTTGTGGTATATTTATACAATGGAAAACTATTCAGCTGTAAAAATGACAACATAACACCATTTGCAGCAACATGGATGTCTCTGAGAATGTCATTCTAAGTGAAGGAAGCAAGAAAGAGAAAGAAAAATACCATATTATATCACTCATATGTGGAATCTAAAAAAGAAGAAGGAGGAAGAGAAGGAAAAGGACAAGGAGAAGGAGAAGAAGGAGAAGGAGGAGAATGGACATAAATATAAAACAGACTCATAGACATAGAATATAAACTTGTGGTTGCCATGGGAGAAGGGGGTACGAAGGGACAGACTGGGAGTTTGAAATTTGTAGATACTGACAGGTATATATAGAATAGCTAAACAAGTTTATACTGTATAGTACACGGAAATATATGCAAGGTCTTGTAATAGCTCATGGTGAAAAACTATAAAAATGAATATATGTATATTCATGTATGACTGAAAAATTTATACACCAGAATTTGGCACAACATTGAAAACTGACTGTAACTCAATAAAATTTAAATAAATAAATAAATACATAAGTAAACAACACATTCTTGGGTGACATTGGATCAAAGTAGAAACTCAAGGAGTAATTAGAAAATACTTTGAGACAAATGGAAATGAAAATACAACATACCAAAACTTATAAGATGTAACAAAAGCAGTACCAAGAAATACCAATAAACACCTACATCACAAAAGAGAAAGGCTAAATTAACTTAAATTTTTACCTCAAAGAAGTAGAAAAAGAACAAACTAAGCCCAAAGTTAACAGAAGGGAAGAAATAATAAAATTCATAGCACAAATAAATAAAATTAGAAAATAGGAAAACAGTAGAAAAATAGACAAAACTGAGTTTGTTTTTGAAAAGAGAAAGCAAAATTGACAAGCCCTTAGCAAGATTAAAAGAAACAGAGAAGACTCAAATAAATAAATAATAAATGAAAGAGAAGATGTTACAGCAGATGCCACAGAAGTTGCTTTTTTTTTTTAAGTATTAGAAACTATTTTGAACACTAAAATACCAATAAAGTGGACAACTTAGAAGTGGATAAGTTCCTAGACGCATACAAGCTACCAAGATGGAATCAAGAATAAACTGAAAGTTTGAACAGAACAAGAATAAATAAAAAGATTGTATCAGTAGTCAAACATCTTCCAACAAAAAAAATCTCAGAATCTGTTGTCTTTACAGGCAAATATACCATTTAAAAAGAAATTAATATCAATCCTTCTTAAACTCTTCCAAAAAAATGGAAGAAAGAACACTTCTAAACTCATTTTATGAAGCCAGCATTACCCTGACACCAAAATTAGACCAAAAAATTAGAAACAGAGCTTCCAATTGACCCAGCAATCCCACTTCTGTGTATGCACACAGGGAATTGCAGTCAGGCCCCCAGAGAGATGCCTGCACTCCCTGCTCACTGCAGCAGTGCTCACAGCAGTCGGAACATGGAAGCTGCCTGAACGTGCATTGACTGATCAATGGGTAAAGAAAAGCTGGTATATACACAAAATGGAATAGTATTCAGCCTTAAAAATAGAAGGAAATCCTCCCATTTGCAACACCATGAATGAACCTGGAAGACATTATGCTCAGTGAAGTAAGCCAGACACAGAAGGACAAATTCTCCATGATACCACTTATATGAGGAATCTAAAATAGTCAAACCCATAGACAAGAGCAGAAGGGTGGTTGCCAGGGCCTGTGGAGAGGAGGAACAAGAAGGTGATGGTCAAATGTTCAAAGTTTCAGTTAGGCAGGATGAATCAGTTCTAGAGTTTTGCAGGGCATGGCACCTGTAGTTAATAATGCCATATTGTGTACTTAAATCTTGGCTAAGAGGGTAGGCCTTCTGTTAAGGGTTCTCATCACAATACCAAGTGAAGAAGGTGGAGGAGACTTGGACTTGATGGATGTGCTTATGGCACAGACTGGTGTTGGCTTCACACACGTACAGTTATCTCCAGTGTCACTATGTCATATACATTAAACATGTCCAGCTTCTTCTGTGTCAATTATAGCTTGATACATTGATTGAAAGAAGTGAATGAAATCTGTTACAGTCTAGGGATCTGAAGACCTCATGGACAAAGCCATTGGGACACATTTATAATCCACAGTAAGTGACGTTAAGTGAGCAGAGCTGGCAGAGAATAATACAAACTGTCCTTTGACTATATAAAAAATAGGAAACTTGCAAAAATATTACAGTGATTACCTCCAGGTGATGGGATTACAGATGATTTTAACTTGTTTTTATTCAGTTTTCTGTATGTCTTCCACACAGGAAAAACAATGGAGGTCATTTCAGTCTGAATTTGTATCAGTCACAGTGATTAGTTATAGATGGCTGAATCCACTTTTTGTGGTCTGAGCAGAGGTGGACTTATTTCTGGGTGTTAAGACTGAGATTCCAGTACTACAAGGGAACATGAGTGGATGCTCCATAGCCAGGGACAACCCGCCTGGACAATCAGGTAACCCTACCCGTGACTGTTGCCATGGAAACCCACTGTCTGTGATGCTCAGGCCCAGCCACTGTGGCTGCTGCTGTAGGAGAACCAGAGCCCTCGTTCCCTGCCAGCCAGGAGCTGCTTCCCTACACCGCCCTGTGTTGCTCGCTCCCACCTTCACATCTTGAGCAGCCATCAGCCATCTGTCCAGAGGAGCCGAGGCCGCCTGCAGAGCCCTAGCTGCCCGGGGACTGGGAAATGTAGCTTTCAGGCTTCCCAGAGACTAACATACACAAGGCATAGAAGGTGGGAGTGGCACACATGTTGAATGAATCAGTCTGCAGAATCCCCCACAGAAGTGAGACAAAGGTGACAAACCACCACAAGTAACCTTGACCTTCTGAAGTCCACATGGTGTCTCAGGTATCCATGGTCTTATGATAAGGATGGCAGGAGGTTCTCTCATTCCAGGGAGTGCTGGCTCTCAGAGCCCCAGTCTCTGGCCTCCTCGTGCATGAACTGGCAGTGGAAGTGTAGAGGCTTACCCTCCCCTGGAAGCTGACTCAGCCAGGACACCAGCCACCTCTCTGCAGCGGCTCCCAGACTTCCTGATGGGCCATTTCCCACTGCCTACAGTGGGGGTGTAGGGGGAATCCCACAGCAGCAGTTCCTGCAGTGGGGGATCCTGCAGTGGGAGGATCCCGCAGGGGGGCTGCACAGTGGTGGCAGGTGTGTTAACAGCCATACTGAGGCACCTTCCTTCCTCTTCCCTCTTCCCTACACCCTTGCCTCCATCTCCCACATAAACTCCTTGTGCCAGAAGCCTCATCTCCATGTGGGTCTGGGGCAGCTCAGACTAAGGCACCTCTGGCCTCAGCGTGAGCACATGTGAAGCCTCATCCTGGCTCCTGATGTGGTCAGACCCCTGGACATGAGCTAACAGGTGTGAGACTACTTCCATGACCTCACACACATTCACACCAGTTTGGAAAGTCATCCTGTTCCTAGTTCTTGTCCTCCCGAGCAGGAAACCAGAGGGTTCTGAGCTGCTCCCGCTGCCTGCTGCCCAGTCCATGGTGATGCCACGGACACGTGCACACACAGGCATCTTCTGCCTGAGCCCTGCCTACCCCATCTCTGTGTCCTGCATTGCTCCTTCTGTCCTAGGACCAGCAAGGATGCACCATGGGTTTCACGGGTGTCCTCCTAACGTGCCGTCCTTGGCTTATATGTGACCGTGCTGTCAGCATGTGAGGTGGGCTCACACAACACACGAATCCTGGAGCGCTCGGGGCCAGGCCCTGCGCTGAGACCCTGCACTCGGAGCTGCCTCACCCACTAGGGAAGGCGCCCTTCCCTCCGGGCACCCAGGTCTGCCTGTAAGCGCCGCCCAGGGAGGGGGCTCACAGCCTCACAGTGCACCTTCAGGCAGGTGCTGGGAGAAGCGGCTTTATTGATCAGCCTCTCCAGCCCAGGGGTCCACCTTTACACCTTCCACATTCTTGGGGCTCAATCTTCCTGTCACCCCCAGTCCACTGAGGAGGAAATCGAGGCTCCTAGAGGTGGAGTGACATTCTGAGCTGGCTTGGCAAGCAGTCAGGGGTAGGGTTGGGCAGGAACCAGGAAGGTCTGCTCAGGGTCCATTCTTGTTCCCTGGTGTGTCCTGGCCTCTCACACACGGGGCTTTCCACAGTGATGGGGCCTCTGGCATTGCGCCTTACTGTGCTTCAGTCTCTGAGCCCGGAGGCCCTGTCAGCCTTAGCTCCAGGGAACTGCAGTGCCCATGACAGACCCCGTGTCCTCACAGAGGAAGACAGGTGGTAAACAGACGAAGATAAGTTCACCTCCACAGCCCCGAGGGATGGAGAGGCGGGGAGGAGGCGTCGTGTGTTTCTGGTCCCTCGCTGCATCACAGCTCCTGGCAGCAAATATTTATTGTCTTGGTTCCTGGAGGACAGAAGCAGACAGAGCTGGGTGGTTCTGACTCAGGGTCCCTCATGAGGTTGCAGTCAAGACATCAGCTGGGGCCGCACCATCCAAGGGGCTGGGGAGTCACAGACGGTGAAGGAGGTGTGCGTTTCTCACACATGGGCCCCTCACAGGGCAGCTCACTCGGCAGGACAGGACAGCTCACAGGACAGGACAGGGCAGGACAGGACAGCTCACAGGACAGGACAGGGCAGGACAGGGCAGCTCACAGGACAGGATAGGGCAGGACAGGGCAAGGCAGGGCAGGGCAGCTCACAGGACAGGACAGGGCAGGGCAGGGCAACTCACAGGAAAGGACAGGGCAGCTCACAAGACAGGACAGGGCAGCTCACAGGACAGGGCAGCTCACAGGACAGGACAGGGCAGCTCACAGGACAGGGCCACTGGCTTCCTCCGGGGTGCAAGGTCAAGATGGAGTTAAGAAATACACACACACGCACTGCCTACTTTTTCTGTCATATCTGTGATAAAATGGAGAAGGAAAACAAAGAGGAAGAGCTCTCTGACTGCTCCAGGCCACCCTTCCTCAACGGCCTGTGCTGGCTTTTGTTTTGGAGAGTCTGGCTGATGGGACTGGGCTGACCTGGTCACTACCCTGGGGCAGGAGGAGCACAGGGTTCTATTGGCCACTCAGGTCCCTGACATCTGCCAGTGTCCTGGTGGTATGGCTGTGTCGGCGAGCACTGGTGCCCACCTAGAAGTGCTGGGAGGGAGTCGGGTCCTTCTGGTCAAGGGGTTTGCACTCAGACAACTGGGAACCACCGGCTGTTCACTCATTTGCTGCTGGTGAGCCTGAGGTGGTGGCTGGGTGCTGCCAGACATCCAGGCTCATCCAAATGTGGCAATAGGCCTGGGTTTTTGAGGAGCAAACCGGGGGCTCTGTCCCCCCTTCTAAAAATAATAATGGCACTTTGTTGAAAAATTGTGGTTTCTTTTCATTAAAAATTATTGATAAACTCACAGGAGACATAAAATACTCATCTATATAGGGGTGTGTGTGTGTGTGTTGTTAATAGTTTGAAGATCCACTGTCCTCACTGCTCAAGTCAGTAAAAGAAAACAAACCTCTCCCAGGGGTCCAGTGCCCTGACTTCAGTGACAGTCCTGTGTCTGTTCTGCCTCCTCTTCTGACTCCCCGACAGGCACCTCTCAGCCGCAGCACTGGGCTTTTCTGTTCTACTTCCCTCTTTGGGGACTGGCCATCTGGGCGACGCACTCTGAGGCCGTGGCTGGTGAGTGTCCGCTGTGTGGATGGGCCACGCTCGTCTGTGCTCCTGATGAGGCATGCTGGGCCTGTTCTTGCTCAGGGCCCGGGACTCACTGCTAGGCCGGCTCCCACGTTCCACTGGCATTTACACTGGAAGCAGGATTTCTGGGTCAGAGGGGGCCTTCACTTTCCTGGCCAAGAAGAGCATCTTTCCTAAAAATTGAGCAGGTGGGTGTGCCAGGCCCCGTACCTACCTGGGAGGATGGGAGCAGCATTGTACGGGGACATCTAAGCCACACTACTGCCTGAGCCGTGCTGTGGGGAAGAGCAGGTGCTTCGAGAGGGGGGAATAAGGAGGGGGGCCTGGCCGATGCCCCTCCTATCCCTCCCCAAGTTAGAAGCACAGTCGCTGGGCGGGAGCTGCACAAAGCATCAGGCAGGAGGGAGTGTGTGCAGAGCTGCCAAGGCTGGAAAAGCCGCCACGACCCAGGGTCACCACCCAGGAGGCTGGACAGCAGAAGTTCATCTTCCTACAGTTCCGGTGGGGGGAGGCCCAGCAAAGTCCAGCGAGGTCACTTTCTGGTGATGACAATCCTCCTGGACGCCAGCTGGCTGCCTCCTCGCTGTGTCCACATGGGGCGGGGAGCCAGCTCTGGGGGCTCTCTCTCCTGTAAGGACACCAGACCAACAGGGTGTGGCCACCCTCAGGACCTCACTCAACCTCTGTACCCCCAAACCCTGTCACATGGGGTGATCTCAACCTGTGGCTCTGCGGGGCACAAACCCCAGTCTGAAAAGGTGAGGGGAGTCTGAGGACCCGGAGCAGGCGGGGGCGAGGGCGGGGCGGCATTCAGGAACCTGCTGTCCTGAAACCAGCCGCCCCTAAACGCAGCAGTTTAAAGCAATCTTCATTTACCCCCGCCGGGCTACACGGGGCGGGCAGGCCCGGGGGCGGCTCCTCTCCGCCGCCGGGACCTCAGCGGAGGCCTTGCCCACAGGGGCCGCCATCCCGGGCGCAGCGCGGCCGGTGGCCGGGCCTCCGCCTCCGTGTGGCTGCCGGGTTTCCGCCCAGCCTGCCGGCTGGTTTCCAAGAACAACGAAGCAAAAGCTGCCACCCTTTGCAGGTCGGGTCTGAGCCTGGCAGGTGTGTCATTTCTGTCTTGTGGAAGTCAGAGACGGTCCAGATGCTGGCCACTCACATCCCAGACCTCGTCTTTTTTTTTTTTTTTTTACAAGAATACTATGAATTTAAGGAGTACATGATGAAATTTCGGTGTGTATATACATAGTGAAAAGATTACTACTGGCAAGCTAATTAACACACCCACCTCCTCACCCATTTCTCACTTTGTGTGGTGGGGGCATCTCAAGGCTACTCTCTTGATGAGTGTCCCTGACACGATGCAGTGTCATTAACCATGGTCGTCCTGCTGCACCTGTGTTCGCAGATGCACCTACCCTACAGAACTGGCACTTCTGACCCAGGGCCACGTCTCCCTGTTTCTCTGTTACAGCAGCTGGGCCTGCCTCTAAGCAGGACAGCAGTCTAGGAAGGGACACTGCTAGCGGTTCCCCCGGGTCAAGCTGCTCCCAGGACCACAGATGCCTGAGGTTTCCAGTCCTCCCTTCCGTGGGTGACAGCCAAGCCCGGCTCCAGTCCACTCTCCCCTCTGGACACTTCTCTGGAAATCCAACATGTGAAGATGGATGCTCCCAACTAAATGAGTCAGGAGCTGACATCTTCCAGAGTGCAGCCCCACTGTCTCCCAAAGACGCAGTGTGTGTGTAAATACGCTGTACTGACTCCTTCCCTGCTGACATTTGTGGATCTAACTGATTTACTCAGGGAACAGGGAGGCTCACAAGTGATGTAACTTGGTTATTACTGGAAAGATTAGTTTGAAACTGACAACTTCTCTACTAAGCTAGGTGTAAAAGCTTAATTTGAAAACCAATGAAACTCCACTCACAGTGTGAAGGCAGGACATGGTTAAGCCTGGGCCTGAGCCCTCAGTTTGGGAAGACAGATATTTAGGACCTTGCAGGTCCTGTCCACATAATGTTTATGTCTCCTCCACCCTCAAGGAGCCTATGATATTATGGGGGAAAGGAATTCTAATTTATATTAAAATATTAAACTTGTTGACGATGTAAAAATTATACAGGTCTTTTGTTCTTCATTTGTTTACTATAAGTGTCTGCAAAGAGTCTCACAGGCTGGTTTGAAATAGATTATTTTAGTAGAAAATCTGTGGTTCAGGAAGGCCAAGAGATCAGGAGACAACTGCCATTGAAAAGGCAGTTTCTACTCACCGGACTGGCGGTGGGCCGGCACCCAACGTGGGGCCACACCACGGGGGGAATCCCGGGGCCAGGAGCGGAGGGGCAGGGCGCTGTGAACAGGGGCTGTCACAGGGTTTCTGCAGGAGGGAAAGGCGAGGCAGGTGAGCAGGCTGAGGACTGGCCAGTTGAGTAACTTCATGGGTTCTAGGGTTGAATGGCGACCCCAAGTGTCTGGACTTGACTCTGGGTGAGCTGGGCAGGTGGACAGTGGCTCAGTGTGAGTCCAAGTCCAGTGGAAAAGGTGGGGGGTTAGACCTTGAAGAAGGATTCCTCCTGGGGTGAGAGGGCCCACAAGGGAGGCAGGAGGCCAAGTCCAGGTGACTGAGAACAGGGTGTGTCCCGCCTAGGCCTGCAGGGCAGATGAAGGCATCCAGTCTGCAGAAGGTAGAAACACGGTCCATACAAGGGCTCCCCTCAGATGTCACCTCAGAGGAGGAGCCTTCCCTGCCTGCACAGTCTACAGGGACAGCCTCCTCCACGCACATCTCCCCAGCAGACACCCACTTCTTTTCCTGCATAGCATTCAGGACTCGGCCACTGCTCCGCACCCAGCCGTGGTTCCGCTGCCCAGAGGGAAAGCCCTCACAGGAGCCATCAAGCCCTGCACGACCTGGGCCCTACCTCTCTGTCTCCCCTGCCACCACTGGCCCCCCAACCCGGCCCTCTCCTCCTCCACCCTGAACTTCTGACTTATCTGAAGTCTGTGTGCTCTCCAGAGCACGTGTCCCTCCTCACACACTGTGTGTGCTCACTGTGTGTCTCACCCACTGTGTGCCTCCCACCCAGGTCAGTGCCCAGCACACAGTAGGGCTCAGCAAGTAGTGAATTAATGACTCTTACCATCGTTGCTGGGGAGATTCTTGTCTGTGGCCTACAGCGTTCATACACCCGACACACATTCACTGTGGTCCTACTGTGTGCTGGGCGGGTTCCAGATACCAGGCACAGCAGGGAGTGAAGCAGGCAGGTCTCCATTCTCATGCAGCAGACAGCCTGGTGGGGGACACAGAGAAAAATAAGTAAAATACACACAATGTCCGGCGGTGATAAGTTACATGGAGAAAAATAAGGTCAGGGAAGACATTTGAGCAGACACCTGGAGGTGTTTTAGAAGCAGAGGGAGAGAGTTCCTGGCTGAAAGAGCAGCCAGTGCAAAGGCCCTGAGGCCACAGTGGGATGCACGTGGAGGGTCTTAGATGTCCTTGTGGATTCTTTGTCCCACCTTGAGTATGTATGTTGTTTTTTATTTGTAAGCATTAATCTCACCTTTCTAGCTAAATAACCTGCATCATTAATCTGTAAAATTTAGCCAATTCTGCCTCAGGTGTTTTGGGCACAATGGCGAGCTAGTTACTTGGGTTGGTAAAGAACTACCAGGGTCTGAGAAGGGTTTAGGAAAGTTTAATAGGGACACTGCTATAGGCCACATCGGGCCCCACAGACAAGAGGTGTCTGCATGAGCACCAAGGGTAGGAGTGTGGGGTCTGTTATTGCGGGGTGCTGTGCACACAAGGAGGAGGGGGCTGCATGATCAATTCATGCACAGGTACCTGGTTGGTTGTGAGATCTGTCAGGGGCTTCCCTGAACAACAGGATTTACCACTTTGATAAGGGCAGGATGTGAGGCCTGTGTTCCTGAGGCAATGAGTTTTCATAGAGTAAACACACATTAAGACAAGATGTTTTATATCTTGTAGAAACGAAGGTGTGCAAAGGGTCGTGCAGTGGGGAGTGGGAGGTAATTTGCCACTAGGCTCCAGGCATACAGAGAGCCCAGGGGTGGGTCTGTATGCCTCAAGAGAGTGCCAGCTGTCTCCACACCAGGGACTTAGTATGGAAACAGGAGAACCTGGGTTGTCAGCACGTGTCTGAGTGACCTCCCTAAGCCCAGCTCTGTTAGGCACCAGGCAGCTGTGAAGTGAACACGAAGATCTACGTCCTGAGGTCCCAGTGAGTGAACATCTTGACATCCTCAAGCCCCTTCTCCTGCACCATTGCCCCACTCATCTGGGTCTCAGGCTCTGACCCTGACCTCAGTGGCACCTTTGTCCCCTACCTCCAGCTCCTCTGGACAACTCTGTGCTGAGTTGTTCCAGGTCAGCGAACCCCAAACTGGGCTCTGCCCTTGCCCCATGACTTCCTCCTCCCTGTGAAGTCCCCTCATGAAAGAGGCCACCACCAGTGGGATCCTTTAGTTCTGAGGCTCGGCCTTCCTCATCCCTCTGATGCCTCCCGGCCCATGATCCCGCTCTGGGGAAACCCCATCATCCTCTCCTCCCCGATTCAGCCTCGGGCTGCACACAAACACCCTGTTCACAATCCTCAATGAGGCGGGTCCATGTTCACTTGAGGACACAGATTTTGACAAGTGGGCAGAGTTGGGAATGAACAGCAGGACCCTGGAGCAGAGGACAGACAAGGACTCCAAATTCACCAGAGCACAGGTTATAGTGGTGGCAAGTTGTCCATAAATGATGAGGCTGGCATCACACTGCAGCCTGGCCCTCTGTTCCCCCAGGGTGCCCTGTGTTTCCTGCCTTGGCCTGGGGGGCTGCCCCCCTCACTCTCTGTTAGAGGGATGTTCATTCATTCATTCACACTCTCATTTATCATGTACGTGGGTTCCGGCTAGATGACAGCTTATCCTTGGAGACACAGCTCAGACCTCACCTCCTCCATGAAGTTCTTCTGGATTCCAAGTCCCTCCTGCAGCCCCTCTGGCCTCCCCTGGCACCCCCAGAGCTGGGACATCACTCTGATTACCTCTCCAATCTGTGAGCTCTGTGAGAGCCCTGGGCCCAATATGGAAAGTGACTCAGAAAAATGTGCCAAAGGGGCTAAGAAAAATGCTACTAGTTCTGTGTTACAGACAAGGACACTGAGGTACAAGGAGGGCAGTGTCTACCCAAGGCCACAGAGCAGGATCTCAGTGAGCCCTTCCATGGCCCTGTTACTAGTTCTCCATTACAGATGAAGACACTGAGGCACAGAGAGGGAACAGGGACCTGCTATAACCTTGGCCCCATGGCCTGTGTCTTTATGACCAGCTCCATGCTGCCAGCAGGGGTGTAGGCCTGGAATGGATGTTGAAAGCAGCCTGACCCCCAGGGCCCCGTCAGATGCAGAGTCACTCAACACCTACTCCACACCCCTGGGGTGAGGCCCTCATTGCTGCTCCTGGAAGCTGGCTGGGCCTCCCTGTGGATTGTCATGGGACAGCCCAGGAGAGGCTTGGGACAGCCACAGGGCCCCTGAGGCTCCCTGTCCCCAGCTGAGCAGCTCTGATCCCCTTGACTGTCCCTGGCAGAGGCCTGATGACAAGAAGTATCAGCCGTGCAGCCAGGTGTGCTGTGAACATGAGGAAATGGGGCACTATGCAGCTACATGCAGATGTTCATGTATTTACTCAATAATCATTGATTCAGGCCTTGCAGGGTGGCTGGCCTGGGCCCAGGCCTGGGTGTCCAGCAGTGAATAAAACCAACCCCTTGATCCTCCTGGGAAAGCAGTGCTCAGAGAAACGGGCCTTCAGTGCCCCCTCCCTGCTCCCCATGAACAATCACACTGAGATGAGGCTGCGGCCGTGGGTCCCAGTGGAGGGTGAAGGGAGGGGGGACACCCAGAGTGGGCACCGATCATGAGCCTGGACACTGGAACCAGATGGCCTGGGCTCTGTAACCTGGGGTGGTCCCCTCACCTGTCCTCTCTGTGCCTCAGTTACTTCTTCTGCAGGAATGGGTGACAACGGCTGTCCCTGCCCCACAAATTTCCATGAGGAGTCAGTGAGCTTCTCTTTCTTAGGCGTGTAGGACAGTGGCCATGGGTCAGGATCCCGCTCACCTCACAATAGTCTGTCCCACTTTAAAGATGAGAAAGTCAAGGCTGAGGGGGTTATGAGACCAGCCCGGGCTCGCCTCCACCTCATGCTCTGCTGACATCCCCTCCACCCAGCTCTTCTGTGTTCATGTCATCCTTTTGTCCCTCATATTGTTAAGAATCTCTGAGCAAATCCACATGAATGGAGACACACCCTCTCACCACTTTGGTCTCTCTGGGCCATGAGCAAGACGGGGTTATCGGGCTCCCCCAGACAGTCCAGGAGGCCCAGCATGTCCATCAGTGCACTTCCACTCAGCACGGAGTCGGTGTGAGGCCCAGGGCCAGAAGGCACTGGATTAGCCCAGAATTGAGGAATGCCAGGTGCGTGGTGAAGCACACAGAGGCCCCTGGAAGACAGTGTCCAGGCAGCCAAGGTGTAGGGCCTGAGGGTGCCCAGAAGGAGCAGAGGACAGAGTCCAGCCTGGACACCACCCCCTGCTGGGCCATGAGAGGGGATGAGAATTGGGACAAGCCAGGGCCCTGCTAGGACTTCTCCTCATCCAGCAAAGAGGCGAGAAAAAGACAAGGAGACAAGTGCAGCTGACCCCACGGCCCTCCCTGTGGGCGGGTGCTGCTTCCAGTATCCTGGAGGTTCCTTAAAAACTTGTAAAGTGTCTGCTTGTTCCAGCCCTGTGTGGGCAGAACTGAGGCAGGGAGGATAGTGACTCAGGACAGAGCTAGGATTCGGCCCAGTGTGTGCTGGGCCCCTCGCTGAGAGCAGCCTCTGGGCATCATGGACTCAGGAATTACCCCGACCTCCCTCTTAAGGCTCTTGACATGTTAGCAGGGAAGGTCCCAGGGCCCATACCCTATCAGGGGATCCCAACAAGTGGGATCACCACAGTCCTGGGAAAGGAGAGAGTGTGGGCTGGGCGTCAGGTCTGCATTAGACCCCAGTGCTGCCCTTACCACCGTGTGGCCTGGAGGCTTTCCACTACCTCTCTGTGCCTGGCTTTCCAGCACTGACTCAGAGGACTGCTGTGCTTGGCACACAGTAGGCCCTCAATCAGAGGAAAAAGCCAGCCCTCCCCCAAGAATCTCTCCTCTTACAGGTCCAAAGCTAAGCTATGTGCTACATGTCACCAGAGCTGACCCTTGACAATCAGGGCAAGTGCAATCCTGAAGCTCCTCCCTCCTGCCTGAGGCCCTTCCCTCCTCAGTGACAGTGGCTCAGAGCAGACCTCTGCAACCCAGAAGTCTGAACTGAGCCTTGTGACCTGGGGAAGTCCCTGTTCCACACAACTTGGTTTCCAGGTCCTTCCAACAAGGCACACAAGCACCTGCTCAGTGTTTTAGCTGCAAGGTCCTCCCTTTGCAAATTGCCCCATCACAACCGGGCTAGAAGATGTAAGCTCCAGACCACGTGACTATCAGACGCATGACTTCAGGGAAACATCCCTGCCCACACTGCACTCCTGAGAACCCAACTCCTAGAAGAGGGGATGGTGACCCACAGCTCTGCAGTTTTATCAGAACACAGCCCCCACCCACCCACTATTGGAAACACGTGTGAGAAGTGATGATTCCCGAGTGCCTGGACCCCGGTCATCCAGAAAGCAGAGGTCGCGGCTGACCTCGTGGCGCAAAGGTAGCGGGTCTGACTCCAGAAAGCTGAGGTCAGGGTAACAGACAGACTAGGAGAAAGTACTTTCAGACCATATATCTGATAAGGGGTTAACACCCAAAACATATAAGGAATTCTAACAGTTCAACAGCAAAAACAAGCAATCTGATTTAAAAAGTGGGCAGAGGAACTGAATACATTTTTGTAAAGAAAACACACAGATGTCCAACAGGTACATGAAAAGGTGCTCAACATCACTCATCATCAAGGGAATGCAAATCAAAACCACAGTGCGATATCCCCTCCCACCTGTCAGGATGGCTGTCATCAAAATACAAGAGATGACAAGTGCTGGCTGGGTTGTGGAGAAAAGGGAAACTCATGCGCTGTTGGTGGGAATGTAAACTGTGCCATCACTGTGGAAGACAGTATGGAGTTTCCTCAAAAATTCAAAAATAGAACTCCCATATGGTCCAGCAATTCCACTACTGGGAATATAGCCAAAGGAAATGTAATCACTATTTTAAAGAGAGAATAGTGCCCTCATGTTCGCTGCAGCATTATTTTCAATAACCAAGATATGGAAACAACCTGTGTCCATCGACAGATGAATGGATAAAGAAAATGTGATATATACAGAGGGAGAGGCTTCAATGTTCCAATTTTACATATGAGAAAACTGAAGCTCATTTGCTTTGAATAATTGAGCAAGTGATGGTGGAAGCTTTGAACCCCAGTTTTCTGATTTCGAAGCTACACCTTAACCCTGATTTTTAGAAGTTAGGGGTACAGGCTCTGGGGACCCTCTACCTTCCACACTTGTAGTCATGCTCCGGGGCCGCCATCCCAGAGGTGGCTGCGTAAACACATTTAATCTGCTTATTCTGCACCTGCTCAGCCCTTGGCTGCCACTCTGTTGTCACTGCCTGATACCAGCTGAGGTTTTATAGGTGAATCATCACCAGCTACCCGCCCACCCCCCTTGACATGTGGGGCAGGCCCCTCCTAGCCTGGTCATTCTAAATCTTTAGCTCACACATCAGCACAAATGCTTCAAAAGAGCCTCACTTCCTGTGTGGAGGTGTTGACAAGGGGAAGGGAAGGGAGTTTGCGGTGGTCTCTTACTCTGAAGGTGACACATGAAAGGGATATATTTATGTCCATAATGGGACTCAATTTGAAGCTAAGAACGTGGTCACAGAGAGGAGTAAAAGCTGAGAGGCTACAAAGCTGCTGAGAAAGGGGCTTGACTATTGGATTGCAAATGTGTAATTTAATTTAAAATATCATCCCCCTGGATGACAACAATTTGCCCCCAAGTTGAGAATTGGTCCCCTGACCCCTGGGCACCCCTCACTTCCAGAATGTAATCATCTGAGCATGGGGGGCTTTAATTTGGGGTGCTGTTCCCTCAGTCATAGGTGTACCTGCTCACATGTGCACCCATGAATTGCAGTGCCCACATGTCAAAGCGCCTCTCACACCTGGCCAAGGAGGCCCAGGTCATAAGAAAGGAATTACAGTCTGTGGTGTCACACATGAGTCCCTGTAGGGGTGAGTGTTGTATAGAGAAGAGCCCACCCCTCCGCTCCCCACCCTCACCTCCAGGTGGAGTGATGGACGGAGCAGGACTCCTGAGCCCCTAGGCTTAGCAAGCATCCTGGCTAAGGGTGGGGAGGCTGCCCACTCTGAAGTCATAGGTCAGATGGTAGATTGGAGTCCCACCCCCACAGCTCACCAGCAAGCCCCTCTAGTCTGTTTTCTCCTCTGTAAACTGGAACCCAGTCACCCTCACCCTCAGACGTGGGGGCAGCCTGTGTAAATTACAACACAAAACTCTGGGCTGTTCCAAGTGCCCTGGGGTGTCCAGCCCCAAGGCTAGGCACATGGGAGAGGAGAGGTGTGGGTTAGCAGGTGTGACAGCAGAGCTGAGACCCGGCTGAGTGTGTGCACACTAATATCCAGGAACTGGGAGTTGCCACTAGGCAAATCCATTCACTGAGGCCATATTTACTCTCCCTTGTCAGTTACAATCCTCTATTTGAACAGAGGGCTCTGGAATCTATTAGCCACATCATTGCCTGTCACCACACTGTTGCAGTTCCAGGGTCTCCATTTAGCCAACTTGAAAGAATAGTTTTGTTTTTGTTTGTTTTAAACCAGTGACAGAAAACCAAAGTGGCTTAAAGAAGCAAACAGGGCAGGAGAGAATGACTTACTTAACTGAGACATTCACAGGGAGACAGCTTCAGGCAGGGCTTTATCTGGTGCTCAGTGACATCAGCAGAAGTCATCCTTCCCCACCTCTGGGTTCTGGCATTGGTGCCATCTTCACATGGCTCTGCCTTTATGAGAGCAAGACAGCCACCAACTGCCACAGGATGACATCACCACCCCTCAACTCCCAACTGAAATAGAACTTCTCTTCCCCTAGGTTTCCAGCACCACGGCCTGAACTCTGTGGAGCCTGATTGGGCTGGTGCCCAGCCCTGAGCCAATCACAGTGGCCAGGGAGGATGGAAAATGCTGATTGGCCAGATCGAGGCCATGTCACCATCCTCTCCAGGAAACCTGTGGGTTGTTCACCCATTTCCACAGGGGAAGAGTGTGATGTCTCCCAGAGGATCCTGCTATTAGCCCAATCTGCAGTTAGCATGATGAGCTGGGATGAATCCCTCTGCTTGGTGACAAGTGACAGGTCACTTAGTGGTTCTTTGCTCCAGAGAGGGCGGCATGTCCACTCAGGTTTGCAGCTTCAGGTCCAGAATATAGCAGAAAAGCCTCCAGTCTCCCAAAAGTTGGGAAAGTGAGCATTGACACTGGAAAGGCACTCCTCTCTGTGGCCCTTGGCTTTCTCCTTGTTACAGTGGAGAGTGCAGTGCTGCCTGCTGCCCCTCACAGCCCACCTCCCGGCTGGGAGGCTGATGCAACAGGTGGAGAGTGCTTGGAAAAGCCCACTTATTCTGAGGAACTGTTGTTGCTCCTGGTGATACTATTATTTTCATGTCAGTTGTGAGGTGGGCCCTGAGGGGTCCCTGAACTGGGGGGACAGACACCCACAGAAATTGGACCCAGTATTACTGTTCATTCAATGATGATTTACTGAATACCTACTGTGTGCCAGGTTCCCAGGGTAGAGCAGTGATGCTGACAGCACGGGGTCCTGCCCTCCTGGGATGGTAGACACCACAGGGGTACAGATGTGAGCAGCATGTGGAATTCTGGGGATCCCCAGGTAGGGGAGGCAGGCCTTGCTGAGGGTCACAATCTCACCTTTTCCGTCTCTGAAACCGTAGTGCTGGGACCTCTGATCCCCTGCCAAACACACCTTTCTCCCAGCTTGTTCTTAGGACTATTTCATCATAAGCAAGGAGTGAGCATGTTCAGGGAAGAGCTATGAAATGCATCTCCTTGGGGAAATTCTTTGTGGTTACAAGATCAAGTGTATGTACACCTTGCTGTACTATGGGGTCCTGAAAAAGGAACCCTTCCCACTTCTGCAACATTCTTCTATGTCCCACTTTCCCACTCATCTCTCAGCAACAACAATGACAAGTTAAGTCAGGGAATGACTCATTGTCGGTCTCAGAGTTCTGTGAAATTTTACTGCCAGTCTCCACCCTCTAGGACTGACTTCTTGTTACTGTTTAAAACTTAAACTTTTGGAGCTGGCAAGGGATGGGAGGCAGATACTGAAGGGGATGCACACTTAGAAGGATCTCCCAGCTCTGACTTTACCCTGGAATCCCCTTCACCTAAACCCACCAGGATTTGGGGAACTTTTACTTTCAACCCAGAACTCCACCCAGCTACCAAAACTGAGGTGGGAGCAATGGTTGCTTCTTCTTGAGAAATCCTCCCAACTACCACCCTGATACCACCTTGCCACTGCCCAGGGGGAGAACATTTTGCTGGGACTCCTTGGATCCTAAACCCGGAGGAAATAGGGGGCACTGAGAACAATGAGTGTCTTGCTCTAAAACCGGGAAGTTCCTCCACCTGGCACAGAGATCAGAAGAGCCAGGGTACTCCGCTGGTTGTCCAGTGTTGCAAATCTACAGTCTCTTGCCTTTTTAACATCCCGCTTCTCCTTTAGGTGCCCCCATCACCCCACTTTGGCTTCAGGGTTGCAAAAGCAAGGAGCAATTTCTAAAAAGCACACTCAGATGCACACCAGAGGCGACTAGGGAGCGTCAGAAAGACGCAGGAGGGAAGCAGGAGGCAGGAGGAGGCAGCAGGCAGGGAGCCATGGGAGTGGGAAGCAGGCAGGTCCCCTCGCAAATCCCCCTCCTGCCTCACATCTCATCGCTGGTTTGGCCGGGGACCGAGGAGCCAGGGGGCAGGTGGAGGATGGAGCTGGCGCTGGGCAGCAGGCTCGGCCGGAGAGCGGAGGAGGTCGGGGGTTGGAAGAGAAACGCAGAGCGAGGGAGGCGGCTGGAGGAGGATGATCCCTCCGCGGGATCGGGCGGCGGTGCAGACGCCCTGGTCGGGCTTTGTGGAGCTCTGCTAGTTTTCAACCCGCTCTCACAGACTCCAGCCCCTCGGGAGCTCCCCAGGTGACTGTGAACTTGGGGTGGGGACAAAAAGAACTGACAATTTCAGCACGGCCACCCAGCCAAAGGGAACAAGAAAAGCAAAGCCTTCCTCCCATTCTGTTTTTCTTTTATTTTTGTGCAGCCCTGCTCGGTGGGAGGGAATGGATTAGGCTGAGCAACACCGGAGAAGGCGTAAATCCGGGCGGGGGCCCGGGGACCCGGGGGAGGGCGGTGCGGACGGGGCTCTGAAGGCGCGCGCCGGGCGGGCGGGCGGCGCCGCGCGGAGGCGGCGGCGGGGACGGGGCTGCGCCGTCCGCGGTCGCTGCGCTTCGCCGTCTCGGGCTCGTTCTCCACACCCGCCTCCCCGGGCGCGGCGGTGGCGGCGGTGGCGCTGCGGCTTGGATCTTGAGCCCGCACACCCCTCGGCGGTGGGCCGCGTCCCCTCTCACACGGTCGGCAGCGGCCCCCGCGCCGTGGCTTTCGGGGAAGAAGCTGCTGTGAGTGGCTGCGGCGCTGAGCTCTGCGCGTCCGGGGAGGCCGGGGGAGCCGCGCCGGCCGGAGAGGCCCCTCGGCCGGAGCCCGTGCCCCCTCGCGGGTCCCGGGGTGTAAGGAGCACATGGGAGAGAGAGAGAGATTTATATACATACATACATACATACATATTAATTAATTCATTCATTTTTAACTTGCACAGAGGGAATTTTCTTGGGGTGATTTTTTTTTTTTTTAATTTCACATGTGTGCTGTTCAGCAGCAAGGCAACCCGAGGCAGATGCCCAGGCCGGTGGCTGAGCTCCCGTATATGGGTGGGTGTGGAGGGGGCAGGGGGAGCTGGCGGAAGAGGGAGCCTGTGAGGGCTGGTGTGGAAGCCCCCTCAAAAATTTAAAATACACTTCAATTTTCTTTTATCAGAATTATCTCTCATTCTTGTTATTTTTGTATATGCACATAAATATTAAATATATATTTATATACATACATACATATATAATTAATATTAAAGACATTATTTTTGGCATCACAATTTCCAGAATCATTCAAAGTTATCTTCTGATTGATGTATATCTTTGTAATAGTGTTTATTTCATTAACTATAGGGATTGACTAAAGGATTACTAGTTATATATTATTGAAGGAAAAAATATTCCATTTTCATTCATCATAATGTTCCATGGTTTTGTCAAGACAAATTCAGCAACAACTATTACTGTAGGCATATAAGCAAGAATGAATTAATTGCAGTTGATTTATCTTGTTATTACTTGTTTCCAAAATTTCCTTCAGCATTTCCAAGAACATTTTGGAATCCTGTCTTTACCTTATAATTTAAAATAATAGATCATTAGCAAAAGTCCAACGCTCAGCAGTATGCTAAAGGATTCTTCGTAGCCTGTCTTTTCAGTATGTTTTCTGACACGGATTCCAGCTGATGGCCTTGTCACATTGACTGAAACATTGCCATCTCTGCAGTGTGAGATCACAAAAGTTGACTGAGGAATGAGTGATCACTAAAGACCCTCTTCCACTTATGACACTGACAGTGTTTCCTGCAGTGAGAATCCTCCAATGTCCTGCAAGTGTCACTGTGTGAGGAATAGAAACCCAACGTGTAATTGACTGAATTGATTCTCCACTAAGAATTATTTTGTGCAATCTAAGAGCTTTCTTCTCCAAATAAAATAATGCTTTTCCTTCTTTTGTGTTTTAGAGATTATTCCTATATATCATTTTCTTGTGTGCACCCAGGGCTGGAGCTTGGATGAAGGCTCACCCAGAGTCATTATAGACCTGTCTGCTCAGCAATGAGAATATGTTCTTATGATCAATGAGAGCTTTTTTACATTGGTTGTGAACATTAAGTTTCTCTATCATGTGAGTTCTTTGGTATGAATAAAGATTAGCTCTCTGGTTACTGCTTTTCTTACATTTGTTACATTTATATGGTTTCTCCAGGGAGGGCTGGACTTGTGTATTTCAGGGCAGTTATGTTCTGCTCAGTCCCCAGTTGTTTATGGTCTGTTTATTTTCTCTTGAGGGCAGCCCTCATTAAGAAGAATGAAATGTTGTGGGCCTATTTCAAAATAGTTGCTTTCTTTTTCCCCTGCTGGAAGTGAGGCACATTGTCTCCAATTGTCAATGTGAGAACCTGGTAGGAATCCTGAACAAAAGTGGGGGCCCTCCTAGAACTGCGGCCCCTGCAGTTTTTAACTCTCAGACTGGAGCACTGAGCCTCCAGCAGTTTGTCAGCTACGGTTCAGGTTTCCTCCCTGGGGTCCATGGAGGTTTCTGCTTGTGCATTTCTACTCTGGTCAGTGAATGTCTTTGTGTCCATCTGTCTGTCTCCCCAGTTTGGGGGTGGCAATGTGCCCTGTAACCTCAGTACTCTGAGGCTTCTAACAGGAGTCATTGATTTTGTTTGTTTAGTTAGTTTTTCATTTGTTGTTAGATAGAGTTAAAACTTCTAAATTTTTACATCCTGAATGAGAATGAAGTCTGAATTGTCCTTTTTTATTTTATTTCCCTGAAAGTTTTGCTTTTTAAAATTGTTATTAATAAAATAATCATTCTTCATTTAATTCTTTATTCCTAATTATGTTTAAATTTTTATTAAAATTTACTTTATTTTAAATGAGTCAAACCTATTTCACTTGTGTTTATCTTTATTTTCTTTTAACTTACAAAGTTGAAAGTTCAATTATTGCATTTTTGAACACTTTTATGCTCTATTAATTTGTTCAAACCCAAGTTTCAATTGCATAATTGTGTTTCTGTTTTAGGGAACAATGCCCTTGTAATTTTGACAGGCATTACATTGAATATACATATCACTCTGAGTAGTAGAAATATTTCTTAACAATAATAGTTCTTCCAACCAATGAACCTGAGATGTCTTTCAATTTATTTGCATATACTCCAATTGCTTTCATCAGGGTCATACTTTTCTGTCTCTGGTGGTTGGGACTATGGGAACGGAGTGCAGAATGGAGGAGGGACCACCCAGGCATCTGCTGAAGCCACTATTGATTTGGGGAAACACCCTTTTCCCTCACCTGCACCAGCTTAGACTTCCTGCTGCACTGAAGTTATGTGGAGAAAAAGAAAAGCAACATCAGAGAAGTCACGACCCCTCAGCCAGAATTAGCGTAAGTCCCTAGGGGTGCACAGCAGGACTCCGGGCCCATGTCTGGGTAAGACTCTGGAAAAGGGATTCTCAATCTGGTGGAACCCCTTAACTGGAATTCCTGATCTGGAAGTTGCCACCTGGGTAGTGATCACGGGCTTAGTGGGACTTGGAACCCATTCTGGATTTCTGTAGTTCAGTTTCAGTTTCTGGTCTTTCTGGTTTCTGAGGCTTCCATCTGCTGACTGAGATCTGCTTCGTGTCTTTTGCTTAGAGATCAAAATGGGTGACATCATTTCTGTTTCATCACAGTCCTTTGGGAAGAATTTTGATTGCTTGGTTCAACACTAGGTACAGACCCATGACTAGGGGAAAGGTGGTATTTTACTGTAATACCGCATGCCGTATGTATGCCCTTCAGTGTGTAAGAAAAAATTGGAAGTATGTTTTCAATAAATAAAGGTGTGAGGAATGGAAATGATTTTTGTTAAAAGGAAAAAGAAAAAAGATGATTTTCTCCTTGAGCTTTTTGTTTCTGAACAGAAAAAAATAAGGGACAAAACAATATGGATACAGATAGTTGAAGGAGGTTTGTGGAAAAGACACACTGAGAAAAGAATTTTGTACATGGTTGGGATTTTCTAAGAAAATCTAAGGCTTGATTAAATGTAATTAGGTAAACGGATTTTGTTAAGAGTAGACAGATGCAAGGTTGCATTTGTTTTTACTCTCTGTTAGTGAAAGAAAGATTTCTTAAACTGTTGAGTGGCTTCTGATAACAGAGTATGTGAATTTCTTTGTCTTTAGGCAATCTGTTCCCTAGCTGCTCTTTAAATATTTTATTGTCATTCTGGTTAAACAAATAAGAATTGTTTTGCAATGATCTATGATCTTATCTGACCAAGTATTTTAAAACTCTGACAAAATTCCCAATTATCAAATATTAATTAAGTTACTTTGACATCCATTTAACTTTGGAATGCTTCAAAGAGCCCATGGAGCATCCCCAAAAGAGATCCCAAACTGATTGCATTCATTTGATATGTTAAATTACATAGGAAGCATTATTGAATGAGTGATGACAAAATATCTTACATTATATTGTACCTGTGAATGTTATTAGCATAAAGATTCTAGAAGTTATATGGAATACCTAAAATTTGGTATGTCCTGATAAAATATTATCAATCATAATTCCAGTTATTGTCTTAAAATGTATGTCACAGCATTAACCAAGTTTCTTTGTCAGCTGAATTGTAATCAGGTTTGTAACCATGCCTTCCTGAGCCTTCTGTCACTCATAGACAGTTAGGCTTTTACTCTGATGCCCTTGCAAAACGCCTCCTTTTCAAAAGGTTTATGGAAAGCACTTTTTGATAAGTACAGGTTTCTGATTTTCAGATCATACCACTGAGCTGGGTAAGAAATTAAAGAAATCTAATGGAATTTTTTATTTCATAAAACTGTTAATGAAATATTAGTTACATGAAATGGAGTAAACTGATGTATATAGTTCCAATTTTTGGTTTTATCTGAAATATTTCTGGCTTTTAATCTTTATTTTCCAGATATGAGATAATCTTCCCCTGAAGCTAATTATGGCTTACAGAAATTTGTTAAATTACACCTTTGTGAACAGAATTGAAGCATTTATCTTTTCCTTCTACCTGAGACCTCCAGGAAACTCTTAGGTTCCTAGCAACCTTTCCAAGTGAATGAGGAAGGCCACTTCATGGCAGCTGCAGGAACCTCAAGATATTTTGGAACTCAGGAAGAGAAAAATCCACCTGGGCCCGCAGGTACTGCAGGTGAGGGCTGGTGGCGTGGCTTTCCTGACCTTGGGAGGCCTTTTAAAGTTTAACTTGAGGTCCCTTATAAAAAGTTCCAGCAAGATCAAATTTAAAATAGCCTCTTAAAATATTCTTTTTTACAGAGTGGTGGATCTTCACATAGATATTCTTTGCACTGAACGGTTTGTCAGGAAGCCTGGAAAGTAAAAGTTAAGTTTTACTGTGACTGTGTGGTGTGCATGGGGTCCAAGGGAAGTGAGGGTCTTGCAGCGAAGGCTTCTGTGGGGCAAGACACAGTCTGAAAATGTGCTGATCGGTTCACACGCTTCCCAATGTGCAACATAGTGGTGTGGTGTTTTGTGACTGTGTCATGTAGTGGGGCATAAGTTGGTTTTCTCAGATACAGGTGGTGTTGTGTAAACAGAGATACAGCACATTGTGTCTGGAAAAAACAGTGGGAGTTTTGCAGCAACCTATGTGAATGTTTACAGTGTCATTAAGAATTGTTCACCAGATCGTAACACCCCTGGCACAATCTGGGGCAACCCTAGGCTGAAAGGTAACACCATGGTCAGGACAAGAAGAGGGAGATGACACCTGTGGCCGACCAGTGTGTACAGTGGTGAGACTGGCAGCAGGGACACAAGTCGTCCTCATCATCATTGGAAAAATGAGAGATGAGACCTTTCACATGCAGACACAGGTCCCAGTCAGTCACATTCTGGGCCAAGTGCAGGGACTGCTTGTTGCAGATCCAACCTGATGGCAGGCCTTGGGTGGGTGCACTCCTCACATTTACACTTGCCGCAGTCCTCACACACGTAGGTGTGCAGCCCCAAGTCTTCCTTGCTCAGTGGCTTAAGCTCACCTGGCCTGAGCTCTGATCTGGGCTGTGCCTGGTTACTCCAAGGAGAAGGATGACCCAGCAGCCTCTTCTCAGAAGGGCTGCTGCTGGGGCTTGTCCTCACGCTGTTCTGGTTTGATTGTCTACTCAACTTCTTTGTCCCTAATATAGGATTGGAGAAGGTGACCCTGCATGTAGAGGCCTTGGCTAACTTCACACAAAAGCCCCGAGTGATAGCCAGCAGAGTTTTACACTGTTGAACACGGAGTTCCCCCTAGTGTGGAAGACAGCTTTTCAGAGCCAGGTGGCATTAGACATACTGCCGGCTTCTCAGGGAGAAACCAGTGTGATTACTCCTGCCACGCACTGTGTTCACATCCCTGATGAATCTGGAAATGCCCCTTCCCTTCTTGATGACGTGAAAACCTGGATTCAGAATGTTGACGGCGCTGACACAAATGCCCCTGAAGTTCTCTCTGACGTCCCTCATTGGTTTCCAAGTTTCTTTTCAATTCCTAAAAGCTGTGCTCTGTGTTTTCAGGAATATTTCAGCTATTGCTTGTGCTCATCAATGTTATTCCAGGGTTTTATATGTTTTTTAGCTTTTGATGTGCTTTGTATCCTACCTTTGTCAAACTATGGTAAAATCTCTAACATG
This sequence comes from Vicugna pacos, assembly GCF_048564905.1. NCBI lineage: Eukaryota > Metazoa > Chordata > Mammalia > Artiodactyla > Camelidae > Vicugna > Vicugna pacos. The sequence goes on along the minus strand of NW_027328726.1, from coordinate 2,289,381 downwards.
ACCCCTTACTAAATGGCATGAACACGTGCATTTTTCCATCAGAAAAAAACCCAGATGAAACCCCAGTTAATTAGGAAGCAGTTAGGGGAGAATGGCGTCCACTTCCCACTTTCCATAGATATGGAAGGAATTCCCAGTGGGGAGTATTGTCATTGGCGACCATCTGGTATTTGTAACTGCTTAAGTGTTCAAAGGTTCAGATGGTGTTTTTCCTGCTCTGGCCCACCAGGGTGAGGCTGGAGAGGAGGGGTGGCTGGGTGGTCTGCCCAGCCCCCTGGTGGGCTGTGTGCTTTTGCCCCCGACACCTCAGAAATGGCAATTGGGTTTCTGTTTTCTGTCTCTTATTGTTCATAACTCATTGCAACTGCACACACAGGCACTTGTTTGTAGTCTCTTGTGTTTTCTTTGTGTTTTGCTGTTTGAGATGTAGGTCCTGTCCTGTGCCGGTGCTGTAGAAGGAGGCCCTGGGTCTCAGTCTGCATAGATATTAGAGACATATACCAGCCTGACTTTAAACTGCACACTTTTTTTCTAGCGCTTTTCCACAGCCTCCCTTCCTGCACACCCTTTGTTCTAAGCACAAGAATATTAGAAGATTCCCAAAGCCAGAGGTCAACAATGTGCCCATAATGACATGCCCAGTGGAAGGAACAGCTGCTTCAGCAAAAGCAAGGACAATTTTGCAACAATTTGTCACCCAGAATGTGATCTCTAAGGAAACCAGTGCCACTCCTTGAATTCAAGCACTCTTCCTTCTCTCCCTGGCAGGCCCATAGTCTTGGAGGCATTAGCCCACTGTGAGCTCCTTTGCCTGGCAAAGAAATAAAGCAGTCTTTTCTGCTTCATCCAAAACTCTGCCCTCAAGCCTCAGTTCAGTCTTTGCGGTGAGGAGGCCAAGTTCAGGCATCACTTCTAAAGCACTTTGGCACTGGAAGCCCTTGCCTGTATTGACAGGCAGAGACAGTATTTAAGCATCACGTTTAGGAAGAAGAGACTTTTCCTTATTCCTGCGTCTAGAGAAACTCCTCCCAGGCTAGATGTCCCGAGGCCTTCAGTCACTGTAGCTCCTGAAAGTGCCCGTGGGCGATGGCGCAACTAAAGAGCCGTGGTCCTCAGGCACTGAGCGTGCTTTTCACTTTCTCTCTGTGGGGGTCGTATCAACTCGGAAGGACCCTTGGTTCTGAGGGGTACAGGATATGTTCTCATTTTTCAGGGAAGAGGGAAAGTCATTTTTATCAAAGGAAAGTCAAGGTTCAGAAAAACTTAACCTGAGCAGTGAAATAATTAGTGCGTTATTGCATAAATCAAGACATATCAATGACAAAAAATAATAATTTGTGCCTGACATTAGTCTAAGTTTTTAAATATCATCTGAAAAACCCACTTGGGGAAGCTGAGACTGCAAATTCAGTAAGGCCTCTCGAAACTTTATTTTTCTACTCTTTTTTTTTTAACTAAAGCTGTTCTACAGATTAGCTGTTATATTTCGTTGTATCCACTTTTAAATTTGGTCTTTCCATTAGTGCTAATAAAATAGCTGTCAGTGATGAGAGGTTTGTAAAAAAATTAGCAATTTAGAAGTTTTTCCAACTCAAAGGATCCATCATTGGCCATTGAAGAATAATATCTTAATAGCCTATTTGTAGAAAGACCCAGCGGGGACTTTCCAGTCTACCATGGGTGCAAGAGGTATCCTTGTTGACGGCAAACATGATGTAGCCCCCATGATCCAAAAGTTCATTACCTAGAAAGTCTGAGAAAGTAAAAAACATTCTTATATCAGTAATAAAGCAGCAAAGGTTGAGACAACAGTGACCCCTCGTGGACTGGGACACCTTATGGCAAGCTCCCTTGAGAACTGGTGCAGACTGACCAGGAGAAGGCTTGGAGTTCCAGTCTGTTCAGCTGGTCTCCAAATTCACACTGTGCATGCCCCTCCTGAGTGGGACAGACCAGGGAGTTTCCTCACTGGCCAACAGGCCAAGATCTCAAGACACTGAACAGACAAAAAGAAAGTCTAATTTGACCTGTGGTTGTTCTCCTTATGACAAATGACACAAAAGACAGAGATAAAGAAAAATAGTGACAATGTCTGGTTGGGAAAAGATCCACAAACCAAGAGTAATTCACTGAATTTCAAACCAAGAATTGTTGAGTCCAAGGAGCTAACCCTACAAATATTTTCTCCTGCTAATAGAATTCTAGAAGAGGAAAATTCTTACCTTTCTCATTTACAAAATACTCTGCAGGCAGAGACCCAGGAGATTGACCTGGTAAGAATCTCACGTTCTGCTGGCTTTTGTCAGTCGCCCCAGGATCTCCACCTGCAGCAGCTGTGAGTGAGGTGTGATTAGCCGGAGAAGTTGCAGCTCGTCCTCACTGTGGACTGTTGGGGAGGAAGAAGTTTTGCTCTATTCTTCTAGGTTCTTCTGGCCAGTCTAAGAATTACATTGACATGAAAGAGATTAACAGGGGAAAATCAAACAAAAGTTTAACATGTACACATGGGAGAGACTCACACCCCTGGAAGGCAGGCAGCCGAAGCCCAGCAGGAAGAGCCCTGCCGTCATTGCCAGCCCCCATGCCCATTCCTTCTCCTGCTGCCCTGTGACCAGGCCCCAGGAGGGGGCCGGGCATGCGCAGAAATCAGGACTTAGATCCAAACCAATGTCTTGGCACCAAAGAAGGGAAGACATTGGGGCTGAGTCTTGGGGAGCTTGTAGCAGAACCCTCTCTGCTGACACACAGGGAAGCTGAGGCCTGGGGCAGGAGGGGACTGTTCCGCCACTTATGTGATGTTGGACTTTGCGAGGCTCCATTTCACTCTCACCCTATGGAAGCCCCTGTGGGAGAGGCTGAGTCCAGCTCAAACAAAACACCCTGCAGCTCTGTGGTTTGCCAGTTCTGTGGCTCCACCAGCCCAGGGAACTTGGACCACTTTTGTATGTGGAGCCTCCTTTTCCTCACCCCTAAAATGTGCCTGACACCCCAGCTCACAGGACTGGCCATGAGGGTCTCACAAAAGGTCTGCTGAATGCTGACAGCCCAGGCCTTGGTGTGTGGCCTCTCTCTTCCCAGGCCTTGACCCTGGTTCCCCTGCTCAGCCCCCAGACTTACATCCAGATCACCCTCCACACTGGGTCCAGCATCACCAGGTTGGTGATGTTTATGCTGAGGGAGGGGATTAACCTGGATTCTGATCTCAGGGCCCCACAGACCCTTCCGTGAAAACCACTCACCCTCAGCTCTGGGTCCACCCCACTGTTTGCAGGTGGAGCAGTCTGGAACCCTTACTAGCCTCCTCGATCTCCACACCCCTTGACCTACAAGAACTCTGGCTCCTAATCAACCCCCAAGACTTCTGTCAGCAAATCACAGGGTGTTTGAACCTTGGCTACTCCCATCACCAAGTCTACGTGCATCAGCTTTTCCAGGCCCTCCTGGCAGTCACTTGGAATGAGGATCTTAGCTAACGTGGCAGTGGGAGGCGGGGCTGGAGGAGGAAGGCCCCACCTCCCTTGATTTGAGGGCTTCCAGCTGGGGGTAGCGCCCTCCTCTGACCCTGCAGCCCCTCCCCTGCAGGGCACTCACCCACTCCCGCAGCCTCTCCCGGGCTCTGGAGGCCCCGCCCCAGGGCGCTGGGCTTGGAGGCTGCTCTTGCCGGAGTGGAGGACAGAGCCATTGAGCCTGCCCCCTCACCCGGTTCCCCAAGCCCCCCGACCTCAGACCCTGACAGCTGACCAGGGCACTGGTAGCAGTGCTATGTGCCCTCCAGCATGCTTTGATTCCAGAACAATCTCAGCGCTGGCACGCACTGGGTTTGTGACTTGGGGCTGTGGCCTAGTCCCCGGAGCCTGTTTCTTCACCTGGCAAGTATTGGACGCCCACTTACCCGCCAGGTTCTCCTGAGGTCTCAGGGCCATGTCACTTTTATCCTCACCTCCTGCTGAAGCAGAACAGAAAGCCCCACACCCTCCTTCCTTTCTCCTCATCACCGCTCTGTGAGGCTGGCACCACGGGGTCATCCTCTCTCCATTTCCCGGCTGAGGAGGCAGAGGCCCGCCGAGGGGCAGTGCGGTGCTCAGGGGCCCACAGAGGAAAGGCCATAACCCCTTCTCAGCCAGAGGCCCTGGGGCAGCGTCCCTCCCCCAGCCCAGCTCCGCCATTGGTGGGAGTTGTGTCCTTCGGGCTCCCAAGCGATGAAGGCCCCCATCTGGGTGGAGCTGTGGATAGAGGGGACATGGGCCTTGGAGGCCAGGTTGAGGTCCCTGCCTGCCCCAGGATCCCTGGAGTCTCAGCCATCCAGGCTGAAAACAAGGCCATGCTGAAGACTTGCCCTCTCCGGGAACAGCTCAGAACATCCCCTGCAAAGCAGGCTTTCTTCATGCACTCAGGAACGTGACCCCTGAGGCACCACCTCTGAGTCACAAGGTCGAAGGGGACAGGACACTTTGCTTCCTCTTTCACATGAAGCTTCTGAAGTCATTCAGGAAGGATCAACTAAGCTCCCATTAGTTCCCAGACATTTCTCATGAGCCACCCGGGGCCTGTGTCATTGCTGACTGGGGACCAGGGTGAGAATCCTGACCGTGACTGACCAGCATTGATGGTGAGTTGGGCACATTGTGGAGTCACAGAATGAACACATATCTGTCTCTGGTCCAGCCACTAGGACCCAGGACTGGGCGGCAATATGCACACCTAGACCATAGGAACCCTGCAGTGCTCATCCTTGGGATGAGAAGGGCGCCCTCCCCTCGGAGGTGCAGTGAAGACAGAATGGGCAGCAAGGACCTGGGCTCCTGAGGCTAGATGGGGCTGGTCAGGGAAGAAAGTTACCCCTACCCACCCCGTCCACCCAGGAGCCTGAAAGAAGCCACGTGCCAGCGGCAGGGACTAGAATGGGAGCCAGAGACCTGCTAGCGCTGCCATCGAGTGCCCCCTCCTGGAGCAGCACGGACACAACACATTCCCAGGGTCTCCTGCCCCTCCACTTTTCTGTGGACAGAACACATCCCTCGTCCTGCTGATCCAGAGAAGATGGGGATTTTTCAGACGCTTTAGTGAGAAACTGAAAACTACATCCCACCCCGTCCCCGTCCCTCCTTGACCCTCCTCCCTCCAGACCTCAGGCCTCCACGCTACCTCGATGAGCAGACCCCTGCTCCAGGAATCGGCTTTGCTACACGGATCTTTACATTTCCAGAAGCCCCTCCTAAGGGGAAGGGTAAGAAGGAAGGAGAAGTTCAGAGAAAATGTGTGCATGAGGAGTTAAAGGGCAAATCCCTTTTACTTGAGAACATGGAGTGTTCAGACTGCATGGATGAGGGTCTCACTGGGATTCTTTGGGCAGGAAGGTGCTGTGGGGCTGGGGATGGAGCCCTGGGGTTGGTCACCTGGGGCCTCCATTTCCATTTCTACTGAGAAGATCTGATTCCATCAGTTTGAGTTTCAGCTGGGCAGGGCTCTGTTGGTATAAAGAGAACACTATAAATTCTCCAATTTGACTCCAGCCCCTGGGACGTTTAAGAAAATAAATTCCTAAAGCATTAGGAATGATGGCCTATTTCCCAAGGGGGCTTAGAGACTTGGCCCCCAACCCAGGTAATGTCTGTCAAATTTGTTTCCCCCAGGAGGTGCCAGCTGCCTGGGGGTGGGGATGGCAGACAAATAAGTGACCCCACATTGACTTTGAACTTCCTGTGGAGAGACACCCACCCACGTAGAAACAGCCCCATGTCTCCTTCGGAGAGTGATTTGAGGCAGAGCAGAGAGGACTGCATTCAGGGAGCAAAATTTCCTGAGGACTGGAACCCTTGGGGAAGGGAACATAGCAGGCTTGGAGGTGGGAAGTTGCTGCCCTGCTTGCTCTAGCTTTAGTCCCCTCACTGTCTCAATTTGCCCTGGATGAGACACACACCCAGAGAGCCCAGGGAGGACCTAGAAGGCACACAATACATAAGACAGCAGGATGTTGAAAATCCACAGGAATGAAGTTAGCTCAGCCCAAGGAAGGAGATAGGTAGGAAGCATCCACCCACTGAGAGCTGGGAGTCAAGTTCAGCACGGCCCTGCAGGATGGACCTGGGACTGTGCAGGGGCCTGGATCGCAGACTTCCATCCAGAAAGCAGGCAAAGGAGAAGAGGCCATTCCCAAGATTCCAGAGACGGGCTCCACTGGATGGTCCATGCCATACCCTGGCCGCCTTGACCCAGTGCCCCACCACCCAGGCTTGCTCCTGGGCCACCACACTCAGTCCTTCTGGTAGGGGTGATGATGCAGTTGGCCACACTGTTAAGCTGAGTGATAGTGGCATGGATGGTGGTGCCATGTGCTCATTGCCAGGGCTGTTTTTCTGGGACTAGGTGAATCCCAGACATTGAGAGGGAACCACTTTCTTCAACACCTCCTGGAGCAGAGGGAACATCACATGATCAGCGATACCTCATCTCTGCATCCCAGGTGGGGGTCACCAGAGTGGGAGTCCAGGAAGTAGAGGACATGGCTGAAGCCTGGGCTTTTCTCTGTGTTGAGAGCACTAGCACCACACCGATTGTGGGACTCAGTACCCACAGGACCCAGCACTGATGGGTAAAGGAGAGGGGAATTTCTACAAGCCCATCCTCACTAACTCCAGGCTCCAGAGGGCAGCTCCACTCTATTCAACCCCAGGGGCATCTTCTACCATCCTGATCACATTCTGGTCTGACTCCCCAGATTCATGTTCCCCAGTGGCAGCTACACTCAGACTGTTTGTTTCTCTCCCTGTGTTTAAGTGCACATCAGATATGTGATAAATGCTGGAGCAGCTGAAATTCTGAGCATATTTCTAGGTGACCCTTGGACCTGGTTGCACAGGGTGACCTCCCCTCCCGCAACCAATGGGCCAGACCCCACCCACTATTCTTTCTGTTCTACCTATTTAATATACACATACACTCTGTGCGGAACATCCTGTTATCCTCCATCTCTGCAGGTGGACAGAGAAGGCTTGGGTTTGAGAAAGTTGCCCAGGTCACATGGTTGATAAGCGGTGGAGCTGCGGTCTTGGATTCTGGTCCCAGAAGTCTGGATCCTGGAAAGGATGAGGTGGGACAGCTTATTTCAAAGGGAAGCCCTGCCCCAGTACCCCCATGAGAGCCCACCCACCAGCACATCCAGGAGAGTCAGCAGTTCTGCCGCCAGCCTTGTGGAGAGGCTGTGAGTTCAGACTGCTTCTTACTTGTCCCATTCCTCCTGGTCATGTATCAGAGACAGAGGGGCCCTGGGGCTGGAGCTGGCTCTGTCTCCAGTTTTGAGGCTGGAGATGGAAGACCGAGTGGACGGGCCCCGTTGCTCCGCCTTAGAGTGCGCCCCCACTGGGGTAGATGCTGCTTGTGCCACTACTGGAGAAGCTGGTGGCAGTGACGCTGGCTGCGGCACCAGTGGTGTTGGTAAAAACATAGAGGGGTTGTCTCCAGGCCCTAAGTTGACCCTTCCTCTGGCTCTTCAGCAAATTTTCAGCTGTGGGGTTGGCACAAGAGGAGGGTAAAGAGAAAGGTTCACCCACAGAACTAACTTTCCCTTTGTCTTCCCCCAAAAGAAAGCTCTGCTGCCTTAAAAAGGGACACACAGCCTCTGAACCTCAACTCAGACAGCTCTCCCTGCCTGCAGACCTCCTACCCTCTGGCCCTGCCTCAGTGGGTGCTAGAAGGTTCGTAGTGACCTGGAAGAGGTGGGGAAGGTGCATCATGTTGGAGGGAACTGTAGCTTGCAGCATGTGGCTTGTGGAGTGTAGGCCAACTGTGCAGGGCTGCCAGGTGAGCTGCAGGTACTGATGCCGCTAGGGTCCCAAGGTACTGGAAAGGGCATGGGAGGTTTCTGCATGAACTAGAGTCAGAGGCCTGGCCTTTCATCCATGCTGAGCTCTCACAGTCCCTTCTTTGGCTCTTGGACCCAGGTGGTGGCCTCAGCCCACTTCCACCCCTGTGACAGCCGTCCTTGTAGCGGAAGGGCTGGTCATGCAGTAGGCCTGACAGGGACCCGCTGTGAGTGTGGTCTTACCGACACCCTTCTCTCCAAGGCCATGGGCACAGCCTACCCCATCCTCCATGCACAGGAGCTTCAGGACTGGGCTGAAGACACTTTTGTGAGTGGGTTGCTCCCCACTCCTCCTGCTCTGGTCCCCAGTTATGGAGGTCATGGAAGTGCATGTAGAGAGAGCAGGTGAGGGAGATGGGGCTGTTGGGGGGATGGGCCTCACAGGGATCAGCTCAGTCCAACAATCCTCTGATTCCCAGGGAGGCTGGGACCCCACCCACAGCGCTTTGTGACTCATTTTCTTCTTCAGGGGAATTAATAGATGTGTGAGCTCCAGGTTCTGTCCGTCTTTCCCCAGTACAGCCCCCGAACCTACTTAGTTCTGAGGAGACAGCAGCCCCTCTTGTGGGCCCAAAGACCACCTACAGCTTCAGTTTGTCCTGTGATTCATCTGTGTGGGTGAATATGGGAGGTGCACCACGTCTAGAAGAGGCTGTGAGGGCATCATGGTTAAAGTGCTGTGGCATGTTCTTTTGCAAATGCAGAAAGGCCACAGGCCAGGGAAGGATGAGGCTGAGAGTATTTTCACTGGGGAGAGAGAAGGATAAATGTGAGGACACACAGCACGCCCAGTAGCCCTTTCTGCAGAGCCAGACACCAGGTGAGCATGTACCATGACTTCCTCCCATAACCCTGTGAGGTCCATGCCTATACAACCCTGTCTGTGAGAAGAGCAAAGTGAAGCTCAGAGAGGTGTGAGAACTTCCAAAGATAAACAGATTAAGGTGGGATCGTCACCACCATGCTGTGCTGGGACAGGCAGTCACCTGTCACACTGCTCATGTAGGACCTGCTGGGAGCAGGGAAGGCCTGATGGGAGCACAGGAACACTGTGATGGAGGTGGCGTTTCTACCTGGGAGAGCTGGTACTGGGGACTCTGTGTGATTCTTTTTTGTGCTTGCTTTTAGCGTCAGCATGATACTGTCCCATTTGGGAACAGGGCTGTCCCCTTTCCACATCGGTGCACAAGGAGAAACATGTTCACACTGGTATCACCATAAGTCACCAGCAGGATCAGGATCTGGAGCTCAGACCAGATAATCCTCAGCAACTGGTTTAAGAAGAGGACCTGATTGTCCGCCCGAAAAATTTCTAGCTTTAAAAGTATATTTAATTAGGGGGAGTGATAAATAATTGATCCCTTCAAAATATCCTGTTATCTGAAGAACAATAGCACCTCTGAATTATAAGAACAATATTTCAGTTTGTCATCAATAACCATCATACAGGTATGACAAAACAGGGTGTTAGGAATTACAAAAGGGTCTCAAGATTATGCAGGTCAGAACTGAGAACTGTCCAAAGCATGGGCTGCATGACATTCCGTCTAAGCTACCTGAGGCTTGGTCTGCTCCTGACATGGAACAGACAGTCCTGAGAAAACCGCACTCCTCAGAGGACCCCAGGGAGTTGAGAGATTTGGGTTTGGATTCCAGACCAACCCTGATCATTTCTAAATATGGGATTTGAGACTCTTCTGCATCTGATCGAGGTGTGGTTTCAAGGAGTGAGGCATGATCCAGGCAAGAGAGCAGACATGGCTGAATCAGAGCATCACCAGTGACATTAACAAAGAGACCAGGGCACTGAGATTCCCAGTGATTTAGCATCATGGCTGGGACGGGTCATGTGTTCTCCAGTGAGTTCTGAACATCCAACACTGCTCCCAAGGATCTGCAGGGGGCGCGCGAAGCCAACAGTTCTTAGGTGGTGGGGCGCATGCGCATTCCGCGACAGACGTGGTCGGCGTCTTCCCTGGGGGCGACGCTCCTTTTCCTCAGGGCGGAGCGGGCGGCGCCATGGCGGCTTCGGGACCGCGTGGCCCTCGTTCCTGCAAGGAGGAGGACGCTCCTCGCTCGCTGTCTGAGGTAATGCCGGTTTCCCCGCATGCTAAGCCAGCTTCATACGGGGGTGTGTGTGGACCTGGCCGAGTTGGGTTCCCAGTCCAGGAGGGAGGGGACGGGTGCGCTGGCGGACCCGCTTCGGCTGTTGTCCTCAGCTGCTGGGACGGGGTGAGGGTCCGCGTCCATCGGGGCCACGGGGCTGTTCGCGCCCCTCATTCTCACTGCCTGGGTCCCCCCCTTCGCCGCGTGGTTGGAGGTGTTTACACCGCAGGTCACGGGCGGGGACTCGGGAGTAACGTGAAAGGGGCTGAGAAATTACTGAAACAGGGAAAGAGGTGTATGAAAACACATTATATTAACTTTTATATTTTAAGTGTGTCAAAGTCAGAGTTTATTATGCTTTTAATCTCCTGTCTTTAAAGGAATACAATTATTTATTTTGTACTTAAAATATTTTATATTTAAAATGTGCTTCTTAGCTTATCTCATTTTCAAGTCCAAATATTGCCACGATTGTTATTTTCTTATAATGAGAAGGAAAAGCCTGGCTGGACTAGCAAGATAACTCTTAAAACTAAGTGTAATAAGTGTCAGTTTACTGATCTAAGTACTGCTGGGCTAACTCATAAATCTGAAGTTTAATAAGTGTTGGTTTACTGGGCTAATAACTTAACTCATAAGTCCTAGCTCAACAAGTGCCAGTAACTGGGTTCTGGCCAGCAGAAGTCCCACTGAGACTGAATGAATTACTCAAGACTCTGTGGAAAAAGTCAAGAGAGGGAGAGGGAGTCGGGAGCCAACTCCACGAGCCTCTCAAATGCTCCCACATTTATTGTGTACAATCAAAGGAAAAATCACTAACAGTTGTGTGACGGAATGCAGGAATTTAAGGAAAGACAGGGTGGGATTGAGATTGTAGAAATCACAGTGAGTACAAAGGCTTTGTTTATCTTTGGGGAAGTCATGGGAAGAGGGGAACAAGATATATCCTTATAGATATGTTAGAAAAGACGACCAGCCCAGCCAGCTCCTTGTTCTGGGCATAGAAGACTAACAGCAGAGACACCCAGTGTTTATAGCTGAGGGCCTGGGTTGTTGCTTTGCCATGAACAGAGCGCTATCTAAATCCTCAACTATGCAAGCAAGGCATTGTCTCTGCTTTTTATGGCCAGGAGACTGGCGTGCGGATGCACAGGTGCCTGTTTGCAAGGCAGTTAACTAAGCACATTTGCTCTTCTTTAAGGAGACGAGTGGCTGGGGTTTGTTACAATTTTTTAACCCAATCATGGGCTCCCAAAAGTAACATGATCTGTTCCTAATAGATAAACTCCAGTGTACTGATTCCCTGCTTTTGCTGTTCAGACCTTACTGGCTATAGCCCCATGCTTGCAATTAACTCTATAAAACCTAATGCAAAAGTTTTGGAGGTGCTCAGAGCTTCAGAGCAGAAGCCCCTCTGAGCCCGCCAGTGTAATAAATCTGAGTATTACAACCCTCCGAGTGGTGCTTGTTTCTTGGCTGGCCTGTTGTTTCCATAATATTAATACAGTGACAGTCTTAAATATATGTAAATATAAGCTTATTGAAAAATATTTTGCAGCATTCCAGGGTGACCAGTTTTGTTAAAAATAATACCTAGGCCACTACCAATTTCTTACAAGAGTATAATTTTTAAAATTTTGAATTACTTTTATAAGTTCCAAATACAGTGGCGATTTTTAAAATACCAACCATTGTACATACTGCATAAGAACATTTGAGATGAAATATATTCAAAACTAAATCGTCAGAATATTTAAAAGGCAGGACAATGACTGCTTTTCATTGCAAATACATTTTCTCCTAATAAATGCAAAATATGAAGTTATTTAGCTTAGTTTTCTATACCTTTGTTCAAAAGGTGAAATAAGAATATCTATAATCTTTTTTTTAAATTTTAACCTTCTTTCTCATAAAAATTGGTATTTGTATCTGTAGAATCTTAATTTCCCTTTCATTTTTTTCTTTCAATTTATTTTCTTTAACAGAGTGCTTTCCTGTTTCTTGTTAAAGTTTTTTTTTATTCTCCTATTCTAGATCCAAGTCACTTTCTGATACTGAGAGTAAACAAGGGGAGAGACCTTATAGTAAGTATGCAACTTTTGATGTGGTCAGGAATTTTTCTTGGAGAACTTTCTTTACAATTTCTGCTCAGGTCACAGTATTATCCCATTATGAAAACTGAATACAAAATTGTAATCTGTTTACACCAGGACGCTTCCAATTTTGGCACAGCACATTTCCTGATATTTTACATTAGATATTAATACAATATTTGATTTTATTTATATATTGTACACTAATACATATTTTATATATGAATATCTGCTGAATGCCATTAATTTGCATGGGGTGGTAGCTGATTGCATTTGATTTTTCTGACCATTAGTTATTCTTAGGTGTGTCTAAAGTACTTCTTAGAACACATATTTGACTACCACACCTCTCATAGAGTATTTTAAAGGTTATTATATTTTAAATTATAGAAGCAGAAATGTTACCCATTACGTTTATGAAATGATTAAGTAACAATTTGGTGTAATCATATTCAGTGGAGGAATGATGGCTTCTACATCTTTGTACATCTGCCACAGTTGCTCCTCTATAGTATTTGTGGCCATGAGCATTTTTATGTCAACATGATCCTTTTCCAATTCTTTTTTTCTTTTATTTCAGTACAATCAGTAAAGCTTTCCTTTGCAGTGATGGCATTGTTTTTAACATGAAGATACCTTGTCATCTGACACATTTGTACCTGATGGTCTATTACTCTTGTACAGAGCAATAAAAAGCATTTTCATATCTCCATCTGTATTCTAGATCTTTCTAATTTCTTAGAAGCTTTTTATAATCATTTTTAGTTATTTTAATTGTACTAAACACAGAAGAACAGATCACTTTTTATATTTACCTACCTCATCACCTGAATGGACACATACATTATAAAAACATGTGAGTTTGATGAATTTGAGGAACGTTCCAGAGTTTGAGCTTCAAGTATTTTTATGTGATTTTCTAAGAGGTAATTAATTTCTGGCACAAAATATGGCATTATCTAAAACCACTGGCAGGATTGTCTGTCATTTTGGCTTATTTGACTTTTGTCACATAGCTATCAGCTAGGACCCAGTGAGTTTGAATATTTTAAAAAGCACTTCTGATTAGAAAACATCAGGAAGAAACATTGAATATTTGTGTTCACGACTCTGGTATCATTATTGTAATGTGCTATTTGTTTTGGCATATATTTGATTTTGTTCCAGTAGTGTGAAATGTAAGCATGGGAACAAAATTAAAAAAAACAAAAAATTCTTGAAGCCAGTCACAATGAATTATTAGTCATTTTATTTTTATTTTATAAACAGGCCATTTGAATATGTTCAGCCATGAAGTGAAACAGACTCACTGAACTCTGAGTCCTGAGAGACAGTGACCCAGGACACAGCCCTACCAGTAAGTAATGTGGTGATTTGATACACATATGTATTGTGAAATTATTATCACAATAAGGATACTTCCATAAACTCATAAAATTCCCATTTGTGGTGAGAATTTTTGAGATCTGCTCTCAGTAACTTTCAGATAAATAATACAGCATTGTTAGCTGTAGTCACCATGCTGTTCGTGAGATTTCCCAGAACTCACTCATCTTAAACATGGACATTTGTACTCTTTGGGCATCTTCTCATTTCCCCACTCCCAGGCCCTGACAATCACCACTCTGTTCTCTGTGTGAGTTTGGCTTTTTTAGATTACACGTGTAAGTGAAATCATGCAGTTCTACTTTTTCTTTTTTCAGAGTCTGCAGTGTGTTGATTTGATCCACTTACATACAGCAATGTGATCACAAACACAGCTTTAACTAACACCTCTCACATGACTCACAAGTATAATTTTCTTTATTTTTGGTGGCAAGAACATTCACAAGATAGTACCTTACGAGCTTTGGAGACTGGTACAGCACTGTTGTCTGTAATCACTGTGCTGTGCATTTGATCTGCATGACTTATTTATCTTCTGCTTGCACATTTGTACCCTTTAACATCTCCCCATTTCCTCCACCCTGACACCTAGGTACCACCATTTAACAATTTGTTTCTAAGTGTTTGCTTGCTTGTTTTTTGTTTGTTTGTTTGTTTGTTTTTGTATATCTGATATCTTACATTTGTCTTTTCTCTGTTTATTTCATCTCACCAAGCATAATACCCTCAAGGTCAATCTGTAATATCCCAAATGGCAGAAATTCCTTCTTTCATAATACAGAATAATATTCCATTGTATATAAATGCCATTTCTTCTTTATCCATTCATTCATTTTTGGACACTCAGGTCATTTCCATATCTTGGCTATTGTGAATAATGTTGTAATAAACATGTGAATGCAGCTATCTTTTCAATACCCTGTTTTCACTTCTTTCAGATGCACACCAAGAAGGAGGACTGCTGGAGCATATGGTAGCTCTATTTTTAACTTTTGGGTAACCTCTATAGCTTTTCCATAGTGGTTGAACCAGGTTACATCCCCACTGACAGTGTACAGGGGTTTTCTTTTGTCCTCATCCTGGTCAGCACTGTCTCTTGTCTTCTTGGTGATGGCCTTTCTGACAGGAGGGAGAGGATATTTCATTCCACTTTCAATTTTCATTTCCCTAATTGTTAGTCATGTTGAATATCTTTTCATGTACCTTTTGTGTATTTGGATGTCTTCTTTGTTAAAATATAAATTTAGATTCACTGCCCATTTTTTATATTGGATTGTCTACTCTTTTTTTTTTTTTTTTGCTGTTGTGTTATATGAGGTCCACGTATATTTTGATACTAACCCTCCATCCAATACATGATTTGCAGAAATTCTCTCCTACTCTGTATTAGGCTTTATATTTTGCTGATTATGTCTTTTGCTGTGCAGGATCTTTTTAGTTTGATGTAGTCCCATCTGTTGATATTTGCTTTTCTGGCTTGTGTTTGGGGTTATATCCCAATATTATTACCCAAACCAGAGTTAAGTATCTTCTTCTCTAAGTTTTCCTGTAGGAGTTTTAAAGTATGAGGTCTTACATTTCAGTCATTAGTCCATTTTAAATTATATTTGTGAGTGGTGGAAAGTAGGTGTCCAATTTCATTTTTCTGCTTGTGGATTTCCAATCTTCCCAGCAACATTTGTTGAAGATGCTGGAGTTTCCTCATTCAAAATAGCATTAAAACCAATAAAATACTTAAGAATAAACTTAACTATGGAAGTGAAAAATTTGTACTTTGAAAACTATAAGATTTCTATGGAAAAAATTGAAGAAGACCAAACAAGTGGAAAGATACACTGGACCAGAAGTATGGCTAATGGAACAGAAGAATTAATGTTAAAATGTCCATAATACCCAAAGCCATTTACAGTTTCAGTGCAATTTCTATCAATATTCCAACAGCATTTTTTACACATGGAGGGAAATCAATCTTAAAAATGTTTTATGTGACTACCAGAGATCCAGACACCAGAGCAATCCTGGGAAAGAACAAATTGGGAGTCATCACACTTCCTGATTTAGAACTAAATCACAGTGTTACAGTATGAGACACAATGATATTGGTATTAAAATACACACATGGTTTAAATTAACAGTATAGAGGACCCAGTAGTAAACCCCTGTATATTAGGTCAACTACTATTTGAGACGGAAGTAAAACACGTTCAGTGGGCAAAGGATAGTCTCTTTGAAATATGGTGCTGGGACTCGTGGATACTACTTTAAATTTTTGATAGAAACTCCATACTGCTTTTCCTAGTGTCTGTGGTTATTTACATTTTTACCAACAACACACAAGGATTTTCTTCACATCCCTTCCAATCATTGTACTCACTTGTCTTTTTTCACTTTCGCCATTGTAACAGTTGTGATATGGTTTCGTGGTCTTGATTTGCATTTCCCTGATGATTAATGACAACCTTTTCGTGTTGCACATTTGTATGTTTTCTTAGGAAAAATGTCTATTCAGATCTTTTATTCATTTTTAATTAGATTTATTTTTTTGGCTGCTAAGTTGTATGATGTATTTATATACTTCAGTAAATACCATTTATCAAAAGATGGTTTGCTAATAGATTCTCCCATTCCATATGATGCCTTTTAATTTTTTCAAATTCTTTTCTATGCAGAAGTTTTTACATTGACTTAGTCCCGCTTGTTTCTTTTTGCTTTTGCTTTGTTTGCCTGTACTTTGGAGTCATATCCAAATAATCATTATTTACAAGATCAAGGTCGAGGGGATTTTACTCTATGATTTTTTTTTAAGGTGTTTTATGATTTCAAGTCACAATTTGACTATTTTATTGTGAGATATTTTTTGTGAGTAGTGTAAGATGGGGTCCAATTTAATTCTTTTATATTCATTCGACTGTACCAGTTTACATTTTGACCAAAAAATTAAAGAAGTTTTACCTTTTCTTTCATATTCTTGCAAACATTTTTTTTCTTTTTTATAATGGCTATTCTAACAGGTGTGATGTGATGTGTCATTGTGATTTTGATTTGCATTTCCCTGATGATTAGTGATGTTGAGCATTTATTCATGTACCTATTGGCCATCTATATGTCTTTTTGAAAAAAAATCTACTCAAGTCCTTTAACCTATTTTTAATGTTTTATTTGATTGCTATTATTTTATGATTTACTTATATATTTTATAAAAAAATGTTTTTTGATTAACAAATGGAAAAAAATTGCCTGTATGTTATTTTATTCTGTAGTTGCTTTTTAGTTTGCTGATTATTTGTTTTGCTGTGGAGGTTTTTTTTGTTTTTTTGTTTTGTTTTGTTTTGTTTGTTTTGTTTTGTTTTTGTTTTTTAAATTTCTGTAGTTCCACTTGTTTGTTTTTGCTTTTGTTACTTGAAACTTTGGTGTCATATCCAAAAAATATTTGCCAAAACCATAGCAAGGAGCTTTATGTTTACATTTTCTTCAAGTAGTTTTACAGTTTTTGGTCTTAAATTTAAGCCTTCAGTCCATTTTGAGTTAATTTCTGTGAGTGCTGCAAGAAAGGGGTCCAATTGTATTCATCTGTAGGTCATTATCCAGTTTTTTCCTGCACAATTTATTGAAGAGTCTATAGTTTTCCCTTTACATCTTCTTGGTTCCCGTGTGAAGTACTTGTTGGCACTATATAAGTGGGTTTGTTTCTGAGCACTTGATTGCTTCATTGGACTTGGTCTCTATTTTTTACTGTTACCTACCATTTTTGATTACTATAGTTTTGTAATAAAGTTTGAAATTAGGAATTGTGATATCTATAGATTAATTCTTTGACCAGGTTGATTTGGTTATTAGGGGTGTCTTGTGGTTCCATACAAGTTTTAGGCTTGTTTTCTGTATTTCTGTGTAAATGTCATTTGAATTTGGATAGGGATTGCATTGAATCTATAGACAGCTTTGGGTGACACAGACATTCTTACAGTTTTAATACTTCTAATTCATAACCATGAAAATTGTTTCCATTTATCTTTTTTTCAGTTGTTTTTTTTTTTTAATCAGTGTTTTGTCATTTTCAGTGTAAGGATATTTTACATACTTGGTTTAATTTATTCCTAATTTTTTATGTCATTTTAAATATGAATGCTTTTTAAATTTATTTTTCAAATTGTTTGTTGTTGGTATATAGAAACACATTGCTGTTCACATGTTGAAAATTGTATCTTGCAACTTGACTGAATTTGTCTATTGTTTGTAATAGGTTTTTGATGGAATCATTAGGATTTTCTATATATAAGATCATATTAAATGCAAACAAATAGTTTTGCTTAATCCTTTTCAATTTTGATTACTTTTATGTATTTATCTTGACTAATTGCTCTGGCCAGGACTTCCAGTATTATGTGGTAAATGAGTGGTGATTGCACAAAATTATTTTGTTTATATTTTTGTCAGAAAACACTTCACCATTGAGTATGATGTTTACTGTGAACTTGTCCAGTATGACATTTATTATGTTTAATTACTTACTTTGTATAGCAATTTGTTGAGGTTTTGTTTGTTTGATTGTTTGTTTGTTTATGGAAGGCTGTTTAAATTTTTCACATGTTTTTCTGCATCTATTGAGATTACCATATGATTTTTGTATTTCATTCATTAATGTGATGCATCACATGTTTGATTTACATAGGTTGAATTGTCCTTGGATTCAGGGATAAATTCCACTTGACATGGTATATGATCTTTTCAATATACCGTTGAATTTGATTTGCTTATATGTCATTGAGAAATCTTGCATCTATATTTATCAGTAATACTTGCTAGTTTTTTTATTTTTCTTCCTTGTAGTGTTCTTTTCTGCCTTTGGTATCAGGGTAATGTTGGACTCATCAAATGAGTTTGCAAATATGCCTCCTCTTCATGTTTTTAAAAAGTTTGAGATGATTGTATTAATTCTATTTAAATGTTTGGTTGAATATCCCAAAGACACTGTCTGGTCTTAGCCTCTTTTTATGTTTATTTTATTTTTTATTTTTTTACTGATACAATCTTTTCATTCATCATTGGTTTGTTCAGATTTTCTGTTTTTTTTATTAGTCAGTTTTGGTAGTTTTTATATTTCTAGGAGTGTATTTTTTCCAGCATATCCGAGTTGTTTGTGTGTATTTGTTGATAGTCACCTCGTATAAGCTGTTGTATTTCTGCTGCATCAGTTATAATATCGCCTCTCATTTCTGATTCATTTGCATATTGTTTTACCCTTTGTTAGTATAGCTCAGTTTGTCAATTTTACCATTTCAAAAACAAACTCTAGCATTGATGTTTTCTAACATTTACAGTCTTTGTTTATTCTCTCACATTTGTTATTTCATTTCTTTGCTACTTGTGAACTTAGTAGGATTTTGTTTTTTGCTCTAGTCCCTTGAGAAGTAAAGTTGTTTATTTGCAATTCTTTCTTCTTGTCATACTAATTTGTTGTAATAAACTCATAACTATTTTCATGGTATCTTGTAAGTTTTAGTAAGTTGTGTTTCCATTATCTTTTGTTTCAAGATTTTCTTTTAATTTCAAGAAAATTATTGTAAAACTGTTATAAATTACCCACCCCCGGTTTTATTGAGATATAATATGGTGCTGTTTAAGATTCAAATGCATATTATAATGATTTGACTTGATATATTGTGAAATGATTATCACATAAGATTAGTTAACATACATCATTTTAATATAGATGCAGAAAACAAAGGAAACAAAATGTATTTTCCTGTAATGAGAACACTTAAGGTCTACTTGCTTAACAGCTTTCAAATATACCACAGAGCAATGTTAACTGTATTCATCATGTTGTACATAACATTTCAATACTTGTTTATCCCATAACTGGACGTTGGTATGTTTGGACTTCCTACATCAAATTCTCCCTCTTCCCACTGCCCACCTTTGGTAACCAAAAATGTGATATTTTACTTTTTGTTTATTTTTTTCACATATAAATCAGGACATACAGTATTTGTCTTGCTCTGCCTGACTTCTCTTACTTAGCATGATGCCCTCAACGTCCATCCATATTGTCACCAATGGCAGAATTTCCTTCTTTATATTGCTGAATAATACTCCATTGTCTAAATATAGCACAACTTTTATATGCAAGCATTTGTTGATAGGCAGGTCATTATCATCTCTTGCCTATTATAAATAATGTTGCTGTGAACATGGGTGCAGATATCTCTTCAACAAAATGTTTTCAATTATTTTAGATACATTTCCCATATGTAGAAATTTTGGGTCATATGGTAGTCCTGTTAAATGTTGAGGAACCTCTCTAGTGTTTTTCATAGAGGCCAAACCAACTCATAAGCCAACCAAAAGTACACAAACAGTCCCTTTTCTCCATACCTTTGCTAGCATTTAATAGTAAGCCTCTTGTCTTTTTGATAAATTCATCCTAATAATCCTGAGTCGATATCTCCTTGGGTGTTTGATTTTAGTTTCCCTAATGTTTTGTGATGTTGAGCACATTTTCATGTATTTGTTGGAAATTCATGTATTTTCTTTGAAAAAATGTATTTTTAGGTGTTTTGCACAGCTTTTAAGTGGGTTATTTGTTTTGATGCTTTTTAGTTGTGTGATATGTATTTTGGATATCAACACCTTATTAGTTATAAGGTTTTTAGATTTTTTTTCCCATTATATAGGCTGTCTTTTCATTTTGTTGATTGTCTCATGTAGGAGATTTTTAGTTTGATGTAGTTTCATTTGTTATTTTTTTAATTGTTGTTTATGCTTAAAGTATCATCAAAAATAATTTTTAAGACCTGTGTTAAAAAGATTTTTACTGTTTTCTTCTAGGAATTTTATGACTTCCAGTCTTATATTTGACTTTCTTTCCTTTATATTTAATTTTCAGAGTGGTGTTAGATAGAGGTCTAATTTTATTCTTTGGCATGTGAATATAAAATTCTCCAAGCCCAGTTATTGACAAGACTGTCTTTGCTCCACTGAGTCTTCCTGACCACCTTGTCAAATACTGGTTGACTTTACATGCATGGGATTGTATTTAGACTCTCATTTCTATTCCATTGTTTTTATGGCAGTACCATGCTATTTTGATTATTATAGCTTTATATTATAGTTTGATATAGAGTGCAATATCTCCAACATTGTATGTACAAGGTCTTTTGTGTTTCCTTATACATTTTTGTATTTTTTTTTTCCTACTTTAAAAAATGCCACTGGATTTTGATAGGAATTAAATCAACATATGGCTTTGTGTAGGATGGGCATTTTAACAATATAATTCTTCCAATTCATGGGCAAGGGATAACTTTACACTTGTCTGTATTTTTTAGTTTATTTCATAGAGTGATATTTTATCTCCTTGGATGAATTTAGTCCTCAGGTAATTTTCAGTGTATAGAGATATGACTGATTTTTGCATTTAAAATTTTTATTCTGCAACTTTACTGATTATGCTGATTAGTTCTAACAGGATTTTGGTGAAGTTTTTAGGACTTTCTATAGATAAAATCATGTTATCTTAAACTAGAGATATTTGCACTTCTTATTTTCCAGTTTTGATGACTTTCCTGTCTCCTCCTTACCTGACTGCTCCAGCTAGGACTTTCATTACTCTTCTGAGTGAGCGGTGGGGGTGGGCTCCTTTGCCTTGTTCCTGACATTAGGGGAAAGTTTCGGACTTCCACTACTGAGTATGTTTTGAACCGTGGCCTTGAGTTACATTCATTTTATACCTAGGCTGTTTGGTGTTTTCCTGTGTCTATTGATCATTATATTTTTTCTTTTGTTCTATTAATGAGATGGCATCACATTTATTTGATTTGCTAGTATTTTTTAAAATCTACATTCATCTGGGTTATTGGCCTAAATTTTCTTCTCTGGCAGTTTGAAAGCAATGCTAGCCTTGTAAAATGAATTTGGGAATTTTCCTTCCTTGTCTATTTTTTAAAAGACTTGAGGATTGGCATTAAATCATTACATATTTGGTAAAATTTACCAGTGAAACCATCTGATCTTGAGCTTTCCTTCATTTGAAGAGTTTTGATTACAGATTTATTCTCCACAGTGGTAAATGGTTCATTTAGATTTTCTATTTCTTCTTGATTCCCTCTTGCTAGATATGTTTCTAAGAATTTTTTTTTCCATTTATCTAGGTTGTCTAGTTTATCTGCATGTAGTTGTTCATAGTAACTTATTATCCTTCTTATTTCTGTGGTAGAGATGCAATGTCTTCTCTATCATTTATAATTTGTTGATTTTGTTCCTCTCTCCTTTTCCTTGTGTAGTGTAGCAAAAAGTTCAAAATTTTGTTTATTTATTTAATGAACTAGCTCTTAATATTGCTAAATTTTACTGTTGTTTTGTCTATCACATTGATTTCTGCTGTAATCTTTATTATGTCCTTCCTTCTGCTAACTTTGGCTCAGTTTGGTCTTTTTCCAGGTCCTTGAGGAGAAAAGTAAGATTGTTTATTTGAGCTCTTTCTTATTTCTTAAGTTAGGCATTTATTGTAATAGACCACCCTGTCGGAATTGGTTTTGCTATATCTCATGGGCTTTGGTATGCTTTGTTTCCATTTTAGTCTGTCTCAAGACACTTTGTTATTTCCTCTTAAATTTATTCTTTGATACATTAGTTGGTCAGGAGAGTGTTGATCAATTTCTATGTGTTCATTAGCTTTCCAGTTTTCTTCCTCCTACTGATTTCTAGTTTTATACTATGATCAGAGAAGACATTTGGTATAATTTCAGTCTTGAATTTGTTGAGATTTGATATATGACATAATATGTGGTCTCATCTAGAAAAAAAATTTTGTACACTTGAGAAGAATGTATATTCAACTTTTGTTAGACAGAATATTTTATATATGACTGTTAGGACCATTTGATCTTCAGTGTTGTTCACATCAACAGATCCTGTATTGAACTATTGTCTGGATGATCTATCACTTGTGGAGAGTGGGGTGTTAAAGTTCTCAACAATTATCATAGTGTAGTTTATTCTGCCTTTTAGCTTGTTTTTGCTATACATATATTTAGTTGCTCTGATTTTGGATGCATAAATATTAATAATTGTTACATTTATTTGGATGGATTGACTCCTCTATCATTATATAATGACCTTCTTTGCCTTTTTTGACCTTTGTTAGATTAATGTATTTTTGACTGTTTTAGGTGTAACTCACCCCTTTTTTTCCTATTTGTTTGAAGTATCTTTTTCTGTTCCTTCACTCTCAGTCTATGTGTTTTTAAAGACAGAAAATAAATAAATAAATATTTACTTGAGC
This sequence comes from Vicugna pacos, assembly GCF_048564905.1. NCBI lineage: Eukaryota > Metazoa > Chordata > Mammalia > Artiodactyla > Camelidae > Vicugna > Vicugna pacos. Next base: position 2,266,652 of record NW_027328726.1, on the reverse strand, counting down.
TACATCTTTAAAGAAATAGACCTAACAGATATATGCACAATATTCTGCCCAGTAGCAACAGAACGACGTTCTTCTCAAGCACACAAGAAACATTCTCTAGGTAGGTCCTTTATAAAGTCACAAAACAAGGCTCAGCAAATGTAAGAAGACTGAAATCATATCAAGTATCATTTCTGATAATAATGGTATAAACCAAAAATTAATGACAGAGGAAAATAAGAAAATTCACAAATGTGTGAAAATTAATGTGCATACTCCTTATAAACTATTGGGTTAAAGAAGATATCAGAAATGAAATAAAAAATATTGTGGGGTGATGTCACCAGGATGGCAATGTAGGTTATTACAGACTTTGCTCCCCCTCAGAAGAACAGCTTACAACTGTTCACAGGCAGGACAGCACTGAGAATACACTAGAACATGGGGTGAGGCTGAAGCATCCATGTGCACCATGTAGACAAAGACAGACCATAGTAGAAAGACATAGATGGACACACTTGGACCCATAATCTGAGAGAATGCAGATACATTACAAGTTATTTTAAATAAAGACAAGCGCAGAACTTTTTGTTTCAGATTTTCTACAGTACTGAGAAAAAACAGAATCCACAATGACACTTCTGTGCAAAGTTGAGAAAGTTACTTTTGAGACTGTTAAAAAAAAAAAAAGAAATAATCTATAGACATAATATATGTTCCATAACTGTGTTTACTTGATTTACCTCATTAAATGGAAAATATTTTGTTAAAAAGAAGACATACATCAACCAGACTTATTTTGATTTTCTTCCTATTAATCGTGATTTACCATTTGTATTACAGGACTCATGAAGTAGTGACATATTCAGTGAAACCTACATATGGGATGTTCCATTTATGATACACATGTTGAGAAACTTGAGCTTTGGATGTCACTGAACTCTTCAGCATGGAGTACTAATTACTAATTAAACTACTCTTATGGAGTAAATTCATAAGTTCCTTGGTAAGTAACCAATTACATGGGACAGAAGCCATTGTTGAGGAAGTGACATTACTTAAAACCCTACATAGTAGAGGCAGGATGTGTGAGGATAAGTGTATCCTGAGGGGTAGGGGCAGGGTAGGTAGGGAGGGAATGAGGTTTCCAGAGGGTTGAGTTGGATACTGGAGAATCAGTGAATAAACAAAGAGTAGTAAATCTGAGTAATTTCAGAGAGGCTTCCACAGAGGTGGAGAGTGAAATACACATGTGTTAATCAGGGCCTCCTGGGTTTCAGGATTGGGGGAATTGAGTAAGACTCTAAGTAGCATGGACTCATTAACATATAAAATTCAATGAATTTATTTACTTGTATGTAAATTAAGAGAATTCATATTTTCTATATGAGCAGCCGCATGTAAAGCCATATTAGTTCTGAATCTGGGAGAGGAGAAATGGTCTCTGTTTCTCTTAGAGCACAGTGCCAGGTGATGGTTAGGGGATTTGTGGCAGGTGAGCCTGGGTATTGTGGAAAACTATAAAATGTCTTGGCTTCTTTCTCCTTTTTCAGTTGTGTCTTAGTGCTTGAACTTTTTGTAAATGAAAATCCAGAGACTGATGGAGGTTAGCTGTGATCCTGACAGTTCAATCACAGAGAAGCAGGTCCTTCCTCTTTCTCTGTTGCCAGTAGGTAAGCAGGCTTCTCCACAGGCCTGAATCTTCTCTATAAAACCAAGAAGTAATAAAAGATTTAAGGGGCTCTGGTTATGTTTCCCTAGGTCCCTGAGATGTTTTGTGGCCCAGAAGTTGAATATTCTCCTTCCCAGTATTTGTGCTGTTGAAAGTCTTCACATTACACCAATATGAGAGCGGCTGTCTTTGTCTCAGTCCCTTCGGCACAGGGGAAAGATGCCTCACTCATGGCTGATTGGCTTCTGATGTTCATTAGTCATATAGTGGACACAGTGGAGGGAGACTGAAGAAGCAGAGGCTCACTCTCTAGTTGTGCTGGCGTATGTGTCAGAATGAGGTCAGCTGAACACAGCACAGGTGCAGGAGGCACAGGGGACAACAGCAGGGCTCCTGTGAGTGTGGAGCATGGAGGATACTGAGGGGTCAGCGATCTGACCTGAATTCAGTGTCATAGTTTTGATTAGTAACTGCATCCTCTGAAAATGGCTGCCAATTTTAAATAACATAATTATCTTCCCTCTTGTACAAATCCATCCAGTTTTCATTTTGTAAGGAAACTTCGTTCACATTTAAACACTGGAAAACAATGTATAAATTTTATTTTTTCCTTAAATATGGCTGTATGTTGATGAGAGAAACTGCAGTAGATAGAGCAGCACATAGGATCTTGTGGAAATCTTTGAAGGACTGAAATACCTGAACCTTATTGGAAGATTCTGTTACTGTCAGACCAGTGAGAGTGAGTGCGACCCTGAAGAAGCAATGCTGTATGACCATCAAAGCTGAGAGGTAGAAAGAAGACAGAAAGAAATGGGAGAACTCAGGTCACTGGAGGGCCAGATTAGGGCCATCTTTCAGTGTAGAAATCCCTGGAGCGACAGGCTTGTGATGCTGACTTTGTCCACACGTCTGGTAATGGACATCTGATGTGTGTAGTTATTAGAGAATCTGCACCTGCTAACCCCAAGATCTGCATGAATCCTGTTCAGTCATGTGCAGGGCTGGGCATCTGAATTCTCTGTGATTGAAGTGAGTAATAGACATTGACAATTAATTCACTGATTTCTATACAGAACACTTTAAACATGACCTCAGTTTGAAAATCAATACTCCTAAGCACTTAGGAAAATGTTTCACATGAGAGGTGTTCTGTTCCATGTAGAGGTATAATTTGCCATTAGTCACAGTTAATAAGTCATAAATAACAGACATCTGCCTTGTGATGAGTCTAGTTTTATCTAAAAGTCTTAGAGAGAAGAGGTGAGTTATGACTTCTCAAATTCAAATTTTATAATCAGCAGTTCTCTTGATTTTGCCTTTGACCCAGTGGTATTTGAGATTGTGTTATTTAGTTTCCTCGTATTTGTGGAGTTTTTTAATTTTGTGCTGTAATTGATTTCTAGTTTCATTTCATGGTGCAACAAAGATTCTTGGTATGATGTCAATCTTCCTCAATTTGTAAGGTCCCTTTTGTGACATAACATGTGATCTATCCTGGAGAATGTTTTGTTTTCACTTGAAAAGAGTGTGAATTATTCTGCAACTGGATGAAAAGTTCTGTGTATGTCTGTTAGGTCCATTTGTCTAAAGTGTTGTTTAGGTCCACTGGTTGTTTATTGATTTCTGTCTCAATGTTCTATCCACTGTTGATAATCAGATATAGAAATGCTTACTATTGTATTGCATTAAATTTCTCCTTTCAGATCTGTCAATGTTTGCTTTACATATTAAGATGATCTGATATTAGATGTGTATAAATAATTGCAATTGTTATAACTTTCTAGTGAATTGACATGTTTATAATTACATAATACATTTTTTGTCCCATTTTTGGCTAAACATCACATTTGTCTGGGACAAGTATAATAGCCACTCCTGCTTTGTTTCGGTCAGCTTTTCATGGAATATCTTTTACCATCACTTTACTTTCAGCCTATGTGTGTCCTTAAATCTAAGATGAATTCTTGTAGACAGCATATAGGTGGATCTTGGCTTTTTAATCCATTCAGCCACTATGTATCTTTTTATTAGGGAGTTTAGCCCATTTACAGCTAAAATAATGTTTGATCAAGAATGACTTACTGTTGTCATTTTTGAACTGTTTTCTGTTTGTCTTGCGGTTTTTCTCTCATTTTCTTTTCATGTCTTTTGTGTTCCATTGTTTTTGGTATTAATAAGTTTTTATTTCTTTTCTCTTTTTTAGTTCTCTACCACAGGTATATTCTTTGTGGTTACCGAGGGGCTTGTTTGCAATACCTGTTAGTTATAACAGCCTATTTTAAGTTGACAGCAACTTAATTTCACTTGCACATAAGACGCCTCTATCTCTCCATTCATATTATATGCTACTGATATCACAGTTTACATACATCTACTTCTATTATGTATCTGGCAATCTAATTTAGTTATAGTTATTTTAAATCTTTCATCTTTTAACTTTTATAGTAGTATTGGTAGCAATTTGTTGCCACCATTATAGTAATAGAGTATTCTGTTATTCTGTATATATTTAACTTTACCATTAAGATTCAGTTTGTCTTCTGCTCTTGAGTTGCTGTTTAGTATCCTTTTCTTCCAACTTGAAGACCTCCCTCTAACATTGCTTTTAAGAAAGTTCTTGCTAAATTCCTTTAGGTATGGTTGTCTGAGAAATTCTTTCTCTGTCTCTCTCTTTTTCTTTTTTTTTTTCTTTTGTGGACAGGTGTAGCAATCTTAGTTGGCAGTTTTTCTTTACCTTGCAATATTTTGGCTTATGTTATCCCAGTCTTTTCTGGCTTCCAAAATTTCTCCTGAAAATATCAAGTGGTAGTTTTATGGGAATTACCCTGTATTTATATAACAAGTTGATTTTCTCTTGCTGCTTTCAACAGTCTCTATTTGTCTTGAAATTCTGACAATTTGATTATAGTGTGTCTTGATGTGATTCACTTTGAATTCTCTTACTTGATGTCCTTTGGGGTTTCTGGACCTGGATGTCTGCTTTATTCCTCAGGTTTGGAACAAAATTCAGATATGATTTATTTCTATATTTTTTCTGCTTCTTTCTCTCTTCCTCTTGGTCCTCCAATGTTTTGTCTTTGGACTGAATAATGTAACATAATTCCTTTAAACTATTTTCACATGATTTTATTCTCCCCCCCTTTTTTTTTCATACTTTACTCTTCTGACCTCAGAAAGAATCTTTAGGAACACTATTTTGAATTTTCTGTTGGGTATATCGCTTATCTCCATATCATACAGTCATTGTTCTTGGAGTGTATCTTTGTTTTCATTTTGTTTTGTTTTTTTCTTAGGATATATTCATTGTTTCTTCATTTTTCTTGACTCCATGTTAGTTTATTTGCCTTAGACCAAATAGCCTCCTCTCCCAATCTTCAGAGTCTTGCCTTATGTCAGAAATGTTTGGCACAAGTCAGCCCAGCCAGAGTTTCTAGGTACCTCTCAAACCTTGTTCTTACTCATAGTGCCTTTTTTAGGTGCCCCCAGGAGACTGAGGTACTGTCAGTGCCCCAAGAGAGGCAAATTAGAAGCCAGCCCTCAGGCAGCAACTGGACAAGCTGGAGCACTGCATGTGTAGCCTGACACTGTCTGTAGAGAAGCTAGGAGCTGATCTCTATTGCTGGAGCAAGCCGGGGTAGGGGGAGTTGTGGGAAAGCCTGCAGGGCCATGAGGAACTGCCACTTTGTTCTCTGCAGACTCCAGAAGACTAATGAGTGCTGGGCTCCATTTGCTCTAAGTGTCATACAAGCTAGAGGACAAAGAGTCAGGCAGTAGCTGGAAAAGTCTGGGTGCTGGATGTGCAGTCAGACTCCTTCCAGGGAGAAGCTGGGCCCTGGTAGTTTTTGCTGGGGCAAGTGAGGGGCAGAAGCTGCAGAGATTACCCCCCTGCCAGCTCAAGCTCCCAGAGGGCCCTGCCAGCTTCCAAAGAGAGGAGTGAGTTAGAACGTAGACTTTAGACAGCAGCTGGGAAGGTCAGCACATGAGATAGATGTGCAGTCTAGCTCCTTCCAGAGAGAAGCTGGAAGTTGATTTTTATTTCCAGCTCAGTCTACACTAAGCCATAAGGAATATCTGCTGGAAGAAAAACATCTTGAAAACTGAAAACATTCACGGTTTCACCAGAGGAGAAAGATCACTCTGATTCCAAGACAAGATAGTGAGACTCTTTTGTTGCCAGTGCAGAGAGAACTGAGAGCAAAGACAGAGTGAAGAATGCTCAGTGTTTTCAACTAGAAAGGAACTAGATGACTCCACAGTTGATTGAACTATTTTTTTTTGTCAAAAACAATCCAATAAATGTTAGCTCCACCAGAACAATCTAAGTTCTATGTAGAAAAGGGAAATGTCTGCTCTTTCTACGATGTTATTTTAATTTGCACAGCTTAATGCTTAGAGTATTACACTTACTTAGTAAATCTTTAATTCACTTACTCATTCATGCAAGAAATAATCACTGACTTTCCAGCACTGTTTTGTGTCTTAGAGATTGGATACAAGAAAGAACTGAGTACAAGAATTATGATCAGGAAGGCACCAGTGTAGTGATGGACAAACTAGATGTAAACATCTTCAGACGGCTGTCGTTGCTTTGACCAGACATGAATCGGGGCTGATTGAGGTCTGAGGTATGTGGAAGCTTGTCTGGATACTTAAGTAAAGAAGTCATTGTTGACAGACTCACTGAGACCAGATGGCTGAAGTTTTCTAGCACCACATCTCTGAAGAATTTTCTCTGGGATGAATCCACCAAGGCCTGTAATTCTTGATGGACATCCACACTACTTCCTTCAGGTCACTACTTTGTAAAAGTTCACAGATGCTTGGGTTCTGATGGGGCTTCCCTGACCAGTTCTGTGTGCAGAGATTTGACATGATGGTGCTGGGCAAGGGGACTTTGTGTACAGTTGGCTCAGACCTTGTTTGCTGTTTCTGTGCTGACTTATTTATATCCTTCAGATACAATCAGGAATATATAGACACTGGAAAACAACAAATGTTTATTGACAAAATTATCACCTGAGGTATAGTGTGAAATACCCTGGACATGCTCAAATAAAGTCATGACTCTTTATTGGTTATTATAAATTTTGAGAACACGAAACAAAGCTGTAATTTTCACCAATTTTAAGTGCATAAGGCAGACAGTGTCAACAAACTGCTGATTCTTAACCATAACTGTGGATAGATTAGCCTGATACAAATGTCAAGTTTCTCATCTGTGAAATGACTCAACAATTATTTAGGAATTTTAAGAATTCCAGTGAGTTGATATGTAAAGTGCCTTCTATATAGCAAATGCTCAATAAATTGAAGTTATAAATCTGTTATTACTAAAATGACAGACAGCCTTCCAGCAATGCTCAGAATACTGCAGGACTAAACAGGATTCACGGTGAATTCAGGGTCTGCAGTTGTAACCTCTCTCATCTCTGTACAACTCAGATGTTCATTAAAAGGCATAGGACATACAATTCAGAAGCACAAGCCAGAGGCCCATGAGACTTATGTACTGAACGGTGGCCCCAGCCTAACCCCTCTCCATTTTCTCTGTGGTCTCCAAACATTAGTTACTATTGTCTGCTTTGTATCTTCATTCGGTCTATCTGTGAAAAGGTAATAGAAGCCTCTCGACTTAATCTAACTGAAGCTGGTCTCTCCAGTTCTTCAATAATTTCCACAGGTCCCTAAATTGTATTTCATATGCTATTCTCTTATGTTTATGCATTTTGTAATTGAAATATAGTCAGTTTACAATTTTGTGTAATTTGTGCTGTTCAGCATAATATTTCAGTCATATATATACATATACATATATATTTTTGTCTTCATATTCTTTTTCATTATAGGTCACTGAAAGATATTGAATAGTTCCCTGTGCTTTACAGTATGAACTTGTTATTTGTTTTATATATAGTATTTAGTATATGCAAATTTCAAACTCCCAATTTATCCTTTACCACTCCCTTTCATCCCTGGTAACCATAAGTTTGTTTTCAATGTCTGTCAGTCAGTTTCTGTTTTGCAGGTGAGTTCATTTGTGTCTTTTTTTTTTTTTTTTGTAGATTCCACTTATAAATGTAGAAATTTTCTATCTCTGGCTTACTTCACTTATAATGATGATCTCCAGGTCATCCATGTTGCTGCAAGTGATATTATATATATACACTATATATATACAAGTACATATATATATGTAGTAGAGTAGGATTCCATTGTAAAAATTTACCACAATTTTTTATCCAGTCATCTATCAATGGACATTTATGTTGTTTCTATGTCTTGGCTGTTGTAAATAGTGCTGCTGTGAACATTGGGGTGCATGTGTCTTTTTGAATTATATTTTTCTCTAGATATGTGCCCAGAAGTAGGATTGCTGGATCACATGTTAACTAGTAATTTTTAAATTAACTTCCATATTGTCCTTTAAAGTGGCTGCACCAATTTACATTCCCACCAACAGTGTAGGAGGGTGCCCTTTTCACCACATCCTCTGCAACATTTATCATTTGTGGACTTTTTAATGATGGCCATTTGACTGGTAATAGGTGAAACCTCATAGTATTTTTGATTTGCATTTCCCTAATAATTAGTGATACTGAGCATTTTTTCATGTGCCTGTTAGCCATCTGTATGTCTTCCTTGGAGAAATGTCTATTTAGAAGAAATGTCTGTCTTCTCCCCATTTTTAAAAATATATTTTTATTTAAGTATAGTCAGTTTACAATGTTGTGTCAATTTCTGGTGTACATCACAATACTTCAATCATATAGGAACAACATATCTTCATTTTGATATTATTTTTAACTATAAGTTACTACAATATATGAATAGAGTTTTCTGTGCTATACAGTATAAACTTGTTTATCTATTTTATGCATAGTAATTAGTATCTGCAAATCTCAAACTCTAATTTATCCTTTTCCACATCCTTAACCACTTGGTAACCATAAGGTTGTTTACAATGTCTGTGAGTTTGTTTTGGTGTTGTAAATAAGTCTGTTTTGGTTTTGTAAATAAGTTTGCCTTTTTTTCTGATTCCACATTTAAGTGATATCATATGGAATTTTTCTTTCTTTCTGATTTACTTCACTTAGAATGGCATTTCCCAGGTTTATCCAAGTTGCTGCAAATTGCATTATTGTATTCTTTTTTATGACTGAGTAGTATTCTATTGTATAAATACACCACAACTTCTTACCAGTTATCTGTTAGTGGACATGTAGGTTGTTTCAATGTCTTGTCTATTGTAAATAGTGCTGCTATGAAAATTGGGGTGCATGTATCTTTTTGAATTAAGATTCCCTCTGGACATAAGCCCAGGAATGGGATTGCTGGGTAAGATGGTAAGTGTATTTTTAGTCTTTTGAGGACTCTTCATAATGTTTCCCACAATGGCTGCACCAAACCACATTCCCATCAATAATATAGAGGATTCCTTTTCCTCCAAATCCTCTCCAGAATTTACTCTTTGTGGACTTTTGAATGATGACCATTCAGACTGTTGTCATGTGATACCTCACTGTACTTTCGATCTGCATTTCTCTGATAATTACTGATATTGAGCATTTTTTCATGTGCATTTTGGCCATTTGTATGTCTTTATTGGAGAATTGCTTGCTTAGGTCTTCTGCCTATTTTTTAATTGGTTATGTTTTTTTCTTATGAAGTTGTATGAGCTGCTTAAATATTCTGGAGATTAAGCCCTTGTCAAATTCATCTTTTATAAATATTTTCTCCCATTCTGTAGATTGTCTCTTTGTTTTGTTTATGGTTTACTTTGTTGTGACAAAACTTATAAGTTTAATTAGATAGGTCCCATTTGTTTATTTTTGCTTCTATTTCTATTGCTTGGGTAGAATATCCAGGAGAACATTACTGAGATTTATGTGGGATAATGTTTTGCGTATGATTTCTTCTAAGAGGTTTATAGTATCTTGTCTTATGTTTAAAGTTATAAGTCTTTTTGAATTTATTTTTGTGTATGGTATGAGGGAGTATTCTAACTTCATTGATTTACATGCAGCTGTCCAGTTTTCCCAATACCACTGGCAGAAGAGACTGTCTTTACTCCATTGTATGTTCTTGCCTCCTTTGTCAAAGATTAATTGACCAAAAGTTTGTGGAACTATTTCTGGGGTCTCTATGCTGTTCCATTGATCCATATGCCTGTTTTTGTTCCAGAACCATGCTGATATGATTAGTGTAGCTCTGTAGTATTGTCTGAAGCCTGGAAGGATTATTCCTCCAGGTTTGTTCTTTTTCTTCAGTAATGCTTAGGCAGCTCTGTGTCTATTTTGATTCCATATAAATTATAGTATGATGTGTTCTAGTTCTGTGAAAAATTTCCTGGGTAATTTGATAGGAATCACATTAAATCTGTAGATTGCTTTGGGTATATGGTCATTTTAACAATATTAATTTTTCCAATCCAAGAACATGGGATATCTTTCCATTTCTTTAAATCCTCTTTAATTTCCTTAGCATTTTGTAATTCTCCACATATAAGACTTTAACTTTCTTGGTCAGATTTATTCCTAAGTTTTGTTTCTTTTTTGATACAGTCTTAAAAGGAATTACTTCTTTACTTTCCTTTTCTGATATTTCATTGTTAGTGTAAAGACATGCCTCTGACTTATGGATGTTAATCTTGTATCCTGCTACCTTGCCAGTTTCTTTTATCAGCTCTAGTAGTCTTTGTGTGGAGCTTTTAGTGTTTTCTATATATAGTATTATGTCATCCATCTATAATGACAATTTTACCTCTTCTCTTCCAGTTTGGAACTGTTTTAGTTTTCTTGTCTAATTGCTATGGCTAGAACTTCCAATGCTATATTGAATAGAAGTGGTGAAACACGACATTCTTTTCTTGTTCCAGATTTTAGTGGGAGGGCTTTCAACTTTTCACCATTGAGTATTATACTGGCTGTAGCTTTGTCATAAGTAGCTTTTACTATGTTGAGATATGTTGCTCTACACCCAATTTGATAAGAGTTTTTATAATAAAAGGTTGTTGAATTTTATCAAATGCTGTTTCTGCATCTATTCAGATAAACATGTGATTTTTATCCTTTCTCTTGGTAATGTGGTGTACCACATGGATTCATTTATGTATCCTTTGTCCCTGGGATGAATCCAACTTGATCATGGTGTATGATCTTTTTTAAGTGTTGTTGGACTTTGCAACTTTTTATTGAGTATTTTTGTGTCTATATTCATCAAAGTCATTGGCCTATAGATTTCCTTTTTGTTAATGTCTTTGGCTTTGCTATCAGAGTAATGGTGGCTTCATAGAATGAACTTGGGAGTATACCTTCCTCTTTAATCTTTTGGAAGAGTTTGAGAAGAACTGGCATGAGCTCTTTGTATGTTTGATAGAATTCCTCAGTGACGCTATCTGGTCCTGAACTTTGGTTTGCAGGGAGTTTTTTAATTGTTGATGCTATTTCACTTCTACTGATTGGTCTGTTTGTATGATCTATTTCTTCTTGATGCAGTTTTGATGGATGTTTGATGGATGTATGTTTCTAGAAACTTTTCCATTTTTTCTAAATTGTCCAATTGTTTGCCACATAGGTGTTCATAATATTCTCTTAGAATTGTTTGTATTTCTGTGGTGTTGGTTGTAATCTCACCATTCATTTCTTATTTTGTTTATTTGTGTGTGCTCTCTTTTCTTGGTGAGCTGGGCCAGAGGTTTGTCAATTTTTTTTAGTCTTTCATAAAACCTGCTCTTGCTTTGATTGATTTCTTCTATTGTTTCTTTAATCTATGTTTTATTTCTTTCCCCCCTGATCTTTAATATTTCTTTCCTTCTTGTACTTTGGGTTTTTTTTTTTTTTCTAATTATTTTAGGTGGTAGGTGAGGTTATTTATTTGAGTTTTGTTTTTTTGTTTGTTTGTTTGTCTGTTTGTTTAGGAAGATCTCTATCTCTTTGAACTTCCCTCTTAGGACTGCTATTGCGGCAAGATATAGATTTTGTCTGGTCGTATTTGTATTGTCATTTGTCTCAAGGTATTTTTAAATTTCTTCTTTGATTCCGTCGTTGACACATTGCTTTTTTACTAGCATGCTGTTTATTCTCCGTGCTGTCATTTTTTCTCATTTGTTTTCCTGTGGTTGATTTATAGTTTCCTGCTATTGTGGTCAGAGAAGATGATTGGAATAATTTCTATCTTCTTAATTTGTTTGAGGTTACTTATGTGCCTGACTATGTGGTCTTTCCTAGGGAATGATCCAAGAGCACTTGAAAAAAAAAGTGTTTATTCTGTTTTGGAGGCATGAAATGTCCTACAGATATCAACCATTTCCAAATGTTCTAATGTATCATTTAGTATTTCCATTGCCTTATTGATTTTCTATCTGAAAGACCTGCCCAAAAATGTTGGTGTGGTGTTAAATTCTTCTACTATGACTGTATTCTTATTAACTTTTCCCTTTATGTCTGTTAGTTTTTTTTATATATATATTTAAGTGCTCCTATTGGGTGCATATATGTTAAGGAGTGTAATATTTTCATCTTGTATTGCTCCTGTGATCATTATATACTGTCCTTCTTTATCTCCCTTTGTGGCCTTAGTTTTAAAATCTATATTATCTGTTATAAGTATTGCTACTCCTGCTTTCATATCATTTCCATTTGCATAAAATATATTATTCCATCCTCTCAGTTTCTATTTTTCAAACTTTTTCTTATTATTGAGTTGTAGTCATTTTACAATGGTGTGTCAAATTCCAGTGTACAGCACAATTTTTCAGTTATACTTGAACATACATACATTCATTGTCACATTCTCTTTCACTGTGAGCCACTGCAAGATCCTGTCTATATTTCCCCATGTTACACAGTACAATCTTGTTTATCTATGTTACATTTTGAAATCCCGGTCCCTTCCCACCCTTCATCCCCCTGGCAACCACACGTTTGTATTCTATGTCTATGAGTCTGTTTCTGTTTTGCATTTATGTTTTGTTGTGTTTTTTACATTCCGCATATGAGTGATCTCATATAGTATTTTTCTTTCTCTTTCTGGCTTACTTCACTTAGAATGACATTCTCCAGTAACATCTATGTTGCTGCAAATGACGTTATGTTGTAGATTTTTGTGGCTGAATAGTATTCCATTGTATAAATATATCACATCTTCTTTATCCAGTCATCTGTTGATGGACATTTAGGCTGTTTCCATGTCTTGATTATTGTAAATAGTGTTACTGTGAACACTGGTGTGCAGGTGTCATTTTGAAGTAGGGTTCCTCCTGGATATATGCCCAGGAGCAGGATTCCTGGGTCATATGATGTCTATTCCTAGTCTTTTGAGGAATCTCCATGCTGTTTTCCACAGTGGCTGCACCAAACTACATTCCCACCAGCAGTGTAGCAGGGTTCCCTTTTCTACACAACCTCTCCAGCATTTGTCATTTGTGGACTTTTGAATGATGGCCATTCTGACTGGTGTGAGGGGATACCTCATTGCAATTTAGATTTGCATTTCTCTGATAATTAGTGATATTGAGTATTGTTTCATGTGCCTATGGATCATTTGTTATTCTTCCTTGGAGAATTGCTTGTTTAGGTCTTCTGCCTGTTTTTGGATTGGGTTGTTTGTTTTTTTCTTATTAAGTCATAAGAGCTGCTTATATATTTTGGAGATCAAGCCTTCATTGGTTTCATTTGCAAAAATTTTCTCCCATTCCATAGTTTGTCGTTTTGTTTTACTTCTGGTTTCCTTTGCTGTGCAGAAGCTTGTAAGTTTCATTAGGTCCCATTTGTTTATTCTTGCTTTTATTTCTTCTAGGAGAAAATTTTTGAAATGTATGTCAGAGAATGTTTTGCCTATGTTTTCCTCTAGGAGGTTTATTGTACCTTGTCTTATGTTTAAGTCTTTAATCCACTTTGAGTTGATTTTTGTGTATGGTGTAAGGGAGTGTTCTAGCTTCACTGTTTTACATGCTGCTGTCCAGTTTTCCCAACACCATTTGCTGAAGAGACTGTCTTTATTCCATTGTATATTGTTGCCTCCTTTGTCGAAGATGAGTTGACCGAAAGTTTGTGGGTTCATTTCTGGGCTCTCCATTCTGTTCCATTAGTCTATATGTCTGTTTTGGTACCAATACCATGCTGTCTTGATGACTGTAGCTCTATAGTATTGTCTGAAGTCTGGGAGAGTTATTCCTCCAGCCTCTTTCTTTCTCTTCAGTAATGCTTTGGCAATTCTAGGTCTTTGATAGTTCCATATAAATTTTATTATGATTTGTTCTAGTTCTGTGAAATATGTCCTGGGTAATTGGATAGGGATTGCATTAAATCTGCAGATTGCCTTGGGCAGTGTGACCATTTTAACAATACTGATTCTTCCAAACCAAGAGCATGGAATATCTTTCCATTTTTTAAAGTCTTCTTTAATTTCCTTCATCAATGGTTTATAGTTTTCTGTGTATAATTCTTTCACCTCCTTGGTTAGATTTATTCCCAGATATTTTATTACTTTGGGTGCTATTTTAAAGGGGATTGTTCCTTTACTTTCTTTTTCTGTTGATTTATCGTTAGTGTAAAGAAATGAAACTGATTTTTGAACGTTAATTTTGTAACCTGCTACCTTGCTGAATTCTTCAATCAGCTCTAGTAGCTTTTGTGTGGACCTTTTAGGGTTTTCTATATATAGAAACATGTCATCAGCATATAATGACACATTTACCTCTTCTTTTCCAATTTGGATCCCTTTTATTTCTTTCTCTTGCCTGACTGCTGTGGCTAGGACTTCCAGGACTATGTTGAATAGGAGGGGTGATAGTGGGCATCCTTGTCTTGTCCCAGATTTTAGTGGGAAGCTTTTGAGTTTTTCACCGTTGAGTACTATGCTGGCTGTAGGTTTGTCATATATAGCTTATATTATATTGATATATGTTCCCTCTATACCCACTTTTGCGAGAGTTTTTATCATAAATGGATGTTGAATTTTATCAAATGCTTTTTCGGTATCGATTGAGATGATCATGTGTTTTTTGTCCTTTCTCTTGTTGATGTGATGTATTACATTGATTGATTTGCATATGTTGAACCAGCCTTGTGTCCCTGGGATGAACCCCACTTGGTCATGATGTATAATCTTTTTTATGTGTTGTTGGATTCTATTTGCTAAAATGTTGGTGAGGATTTTGGCGTCTATGTTCATCAATGATATTGGCCTATAATTCTCTTTTTTTGTAGTGTCTTTGCCTGGTTTTGGTATCAGGGTGATGGTGGCTTCATAGAATGAGTTTGGGAGTATTCCCTCCTTTTCAATCGTCTGGAAGAGTTTGAGAAGGACTGGTATGAGTTCTTCATTGTATGTTTGGTAGAATTCCCCTGTGAAGCCATCCGGTTCTGGACTTTTATTTGTAGGGAGTTTTTTAATTGCTATTTCTATTTCCTTTCTAGTGATTGGATTGTTCAAGTGTTTAGTTTCTTCTTGATTCAGTTTTGGTGGACAATATGTTTCCAGAAACTTGCCCAACTCCTCTAGGTTATCCAGTTTGTTTCCATATAGTTTTTCATAATATTCTCTTATGATATTCTGTATTTCTATTTTGTTTGTTGTAATTTCTCCATTTTCCTTTCTTATTTTGCTAATTTGTGCTCTCTCTTTTTTCTTCTTTGTGAGTTTGGCCAGAGGTTTGTCGATTTTATTTACTGTTTCAAAAAACCAGCTTTTGGTTTGGTTGATTTTTTCTATGGTCTTGTTAATCTCTATTGTATTTAATTCCTCTCTGATCTTTATTATTTCCTTCCTTCTGCTGCTTTTTGGGGCTTTTTGTTCTTCTTTTTCTAATTCATTCAAGTGGTGGGTTAATATGTTTATTTGCGATTGTTCTTATTTCCTGAGGAAGGCCTGTATCGCTATAAACTTCCCTCTTTGCATTGCCTTTGCTGTGTCCCATAGGTTTTGAGTGGTTGTGCTTTCATTATCATTTGTCTCAAGGTATTTTTTAATTTCAGTTTTGATTTCCTCATTGATCCATTATTTTTTCGATAACATATTGTTTAATCTCCATGCTTTCCTTGTTTTCTCCTTTGTTTCTCTGTTGTTGATTTCCAGTTTCATGGCATTGTGGTCAGTAAAGATGCTTGAGATAATTTCTATCTTCTTAAAATTGTTGAGTTTTTTTTTTGTGTGTCCAAGTATATAATCGATCCTGGAAAATGTTCCATGTGCACTTGAAAAGAATGTATATCCTATTTTGGGGGGGTGTAATGCTCTGAAAATATCCACCAAATCTAGTTTTTCTATTTTAGTATTTAATTTCTCTGTTGTCTTATTTATTTTCTTTCTGGAAGATCTGTCTAGTGATGTAAATGCAGTGTGAAAATCTCCAACTATGATTGTATTCCCATCAATATCCCCCTTTATCTCTGTTAGTAATTCTTGTATGTACTTAGGTGCTCCTATATTGGGTGCATATATATTAACAAGTGTAATATCTTCATCTTGTATCACTCCTTTAATCATTATAAAATGTCCTTCTTTATCTTTCTTTATGGCCCTTGTTTTAAAGTCTATTTTGTCTGAAATTAGTACTGCAACACCTGCTTTATTGGTTTTTCCATTTGCATGGAATATCCTTTTCCATCCTTCCACTCTCAATCTATATCTGTCCTTCTCCCTAAAGTGGGTCTCTTGTATGCAGCATATTGAAGGTTCTTGCTTTATTATCCAGTCTGCCACTCTATGTCTTTTGACTGGAGCATTTAGTCCATTAACATTCACAGTAATTAATGATAGATGTGTGTTTATTGCCATTTTGAACTTATCTTTGCAGTTGAATTGGTATATCCTCTTTGTTCCTTTCTTCTTCCTTTTGTGGGTTGGTAATTTTCCTTTGTATTATCATGGATTTTATTTGATTTTTGTGACTCCCTTGTAAATTTTTGACTTGTCGTTACCCTTTTTTGTAAATCTATTAACCCATTACTATAACTGTTTTTATTAAACTGATAGTAACATGATCTCAAGCCCATCCTACTGTTAAAAAAATTTAAAAAAAGAAAGGAAAAAAATATTCTATATTTCCCTGCCTCCCTCTCACACTCTCAGTGATTTGTATGTCTTCTTTTATAATTTCATGTTTTCTTTATTTGTAATTCATGAGTTATCACCTTTCCAGTTGTGAGTTTCTCATTTCTGTAGCATCCTGCTGCTTTCCTATTTAGAATAGCCCTTTCAATATTTTTTTAGCATGGATTTAGTGTTGCTAAACTCCTGTAGCTTTTTTTTGTCTGTGAAATTCTTTATTTCTCCTTCTATCCTAACGGATAGCCTTGCTGGATAAAGTATCCTAGGCTGCATCTTTTTTTCTTTCAGAGCTTTCAATATATCTTACTACTCCCTTCTGGCCTGTAGTGTTTGTGTAGAGAAATCAGCTGAGAGCCTTATGAGGGTCCCCTTGTAACTTACGCTTTGCTTTTCTCTTGCTGCCTTTGGAATCATTTCTTTATCCTTGACTCTGGCCATTTTGATTATGATATGTCTTGGTGTGGGTCTATTTGGATTCTTCCTGTTTGGGACCCTCTGAGCTTCCTGTACTTGGATATGATTCCTTCTTTAAGTTTGGGAAGTTTTTAGTCATGATTTCTTCGAAAACCTTTTCAATCCCCTTTGATTCTTCTTCCCCTTCTGGGACCCCTATTATGCAAAGATTGGGACGCTTTATATTATCCCATATGTCCCTTATGCTATTTTCATTATTTTTTATTTGCTTATCTTGTAGTTCTTCTGAATGGGTGCTTTCTATTGCCCTGTCTTCTAGATCACTTGTTCGTTCCTCTGCATTATCTAGTCGGCTTTGCACAGCTATTAGATCATTCCTCATCTCTGTCAATGAGTTTACCCATTCTACTTGGCTCTTCTTTATAGCTTCAATTTCATTTTTGACATATTTTATATCTCTAAACACTATCTCTTTCAATTCCTTCAGCAATTTGATCACTCCTTTTTTGAAATCTTGATCTAGTAGGCTATCGATGTCTATTTCATTGATCTTTCTTTCAGGGGATTTCTCTTGTTCTTTTAATTGGAAAAGGTTTCTCTGCTTCTTCGTCTTGCTCATACCTCTCTGGCACTGTGGTTTATGGAGTATCAGTTGTCTATTTTGAATCTTAAGGATTTTATCTATCTAATGCGTATTTAGGAATAGAACTTAGGAAAAAAAAGAAAAAATAAGAGAGAGAATTTTAAAAGAAGGGAGAAAGAGGGTTTGAAAACAGTGTATAATGAATAATAGAAGATCGAGTTGAAGCAGAGTATTAATCTCGTTGAGACTTCCTTTTAAAACCTTTTAAAAAGGTGGGGTAGATGAATAGATGTATTTGAAACCTGTGTCTAATCAATAACAGGACATCAAAACCCAAGAGAAATAGAAATGAATTAAGAAGTAAGAATTAAGAGAGTAATAGAAAATAGAACAGGTAAAAACAGATTTAAAAAAAAGGGAAAAAAGGGGGGGGTTGTCGGTGTTCTCCTGGAGTCTGTGTGCTTTTAATGTGAAGTCTTTGTCTTTCTGTCTTCGTCCTGTTTTGGAAGCTCAGCTGCTTGTTTTCAGAGGCCCTCCGTTGGTGCCCTCTTCTGTGCTGCTCCCAGCACCTGTCGGCAAGCAGATCGCGCCTCCGCCTAACACGGGGTCAGGTGCAGCTCTCCTCTGCTGTGGGCGGGCGGGTCACTGCCCCTCCGCATGCCGCAGTCAGATGTTGCAGACTGGCCAGGTAGGAGGGCGGGGTCGTGCCCCCTCCCAGCACCTCGGTCAGGGGCTGTGTTCCTGCCTGACAGGCGGGGGGCCGCTCTCCGTCTACCTGCGCCGCCCTGGTCGGCGCTCCGCAGGTGGGCTCGGGAAGACCCAGGGACAGCCTTGTCCCTGCTCCGAGCCAAAACCCAGCTCCTTGGTTGTCTTTGTGCAGCAAGTTCCCTGAGGGACCAGGGTGGAAGGATCCTATCTGCCCCGGGCTGTAGGCCTGTCTCAGTCTGGCCTTTGAGGCTGCTATGTCCTTCGGTGCGGGTGCAGGTTTCGCCCCCGCCCCCGCCTGGGTGCTCAGCGCCGGGGGATATGGCGGCTGTGCCTGAGCCCCGCCTCTCTTCCCCTGAAAAGTTTCCGTGGGTTTTCAGAGATGGGGGTATGCACCCTTCCCCCGAGAGCACATCAACCTTGCTGTTATGGAGGGCCCAGTTTGTTCTGCCCTGTGCACCCACAGCCACGGCGCGCAGCCCCTTGTAGTCCCCCGGGGCTGCCTCCGTGCAGCCGTCCCCGTCCTCCGCCCGGCTTGTGCAGCCTGGCTCTGCCTGCCGCTGCCGGCCCGTGTCTCAGGCTGGGTGTCGGGGGGACGCTCTGTGCCCGTTTAACTTAGTTCTGTCAGACCAGGGCTGCTCTGTACAGATCCGAGCCTCGGAGGCTCCCCCTCCGTCCCGCTGGCCTCTCAGTTGGAGAGGGGAGACCCAGCGAGCGAGCGCCAGTCCTCCTTTGCTGCTCCCTCCCCGCAGGACCCGTCCTGCACTGCTTTGCCTTTTGTTCTTTCTTTTTTCCTTTTCTCCTACCACATTTTTTGGTGTCTTTATCTTTTGAAGAGGGTGATGTTCTGTCAGAATTCCGTAGGTGCTATGGTTGGCTGAGTGGGTCTGTAGATGTGGGTCTTGGTGTATTTGTGGGAGAGGGTGACTTACGAGCGTCCTTCTACTCCACCATCTTCTTTGTCTCTCCGAGTTATACTCATTTTATAATATTGTGTCAAATTACAGTGTAGAGCACAATTTTTCTGGTATACATGAACATACATACATTCATTGCCTCTTTCTTTTGCTGTGAGCCACCACAAGATCCTGTCTATGTTTCCCTGTGGTATACAGTACGATCTTGTTTATCTATTCTACATTTCAAAATCCCAATCTGTCCCTTCCCACCCCCGTCCCCCTGGCAAACACCAGTTTGTATTCTATGTCTATGAGTCTGTTTCTGTTTTTTACTTTATTTTATTTTTTTAGATTGCACATATGAGCGATCTCATATGGTACTTTTCTCTCTCTTTGTAGCTTACTTCACTTAGGATGATGACATTCTCCAGGAACATCCATGTTGCTGCAAATGGCGTTATGTTGTTGGCTTTTATGGCTGAATAGTATTGCATTGCATAAATATAGCACATCTTATTTATCCAGTCATCTGTTGATGGTGATTTTTTTTACTTGAAAAAGCATTTTTGCTATTTGAAAGGGAAATCCAGACGGATTGAACATGAGGTGTACAAAATAAGGTCCTTTTAGTAACTATGTGCATAATCTCAGGGTAAGCACTGCTGTTTTATGTGTGAAACCAGAGCCAGAAGGGAGATGCTTAGCTCTTCCTGTGGCAAAAGAAAACCAAACAAAAACAGAAAACAAAAAAAAGAAAAGCCAAGAAAGACGTCTGAAAAGACAAACCACAACCTGGAAAAGCATCCCTTATGACCCAAGGTCCGAGAAAGATTTCAAATTCCTGTGGTGAAAAGATCTCTTGAAACTCAGTTTTCTAAAAGGAAACAGAACAAACACAGGCAATTCCAATGAGAGGCAGTGCAGGTGGCCAGTGTCTGTTAGAGATGCTTGGCCTCTCAGGCGAGGACACACGCAGTTGCACACACTATGGAGACAGCACTGGTCCCCAGCACGCTGGCAGCTCTCAGCGTGGTGACAACCAGCTCTGGTGACAATGTGAGGAGGCAGAGGCCCCAGCAGATCCCCTGGAGGTGAGAGTCAGTGGACACTCCTCTCTGGGAGAACAGTGTGCAGGATGCATGAAAGTGCCATAGTTTGATCCCTTCCCCAGCAGTGCTGATCCTTAGAGTTGATCACACCAAAGCTCTTGCACAACTTTCAATGATGTTTTTTGTTCAGTAATATGAATTTAAAATAATCAGTTTGTTATTAAGGTGTCTTTAGAAGTAATGTACCCTTGGCCCTATCAATCCACACACGTAAGTACATACACGCATATATATATACACACACATATATATGTACACACGTATATTTATATATATAAACACATATATAAGGGAAAGAGAGACTGAAACACAGAGAGGCAGAAAGGGAGAAAAGACAGACAAACAGACACTGAGAGAGAGAGAGAGAGAGAGAGAGAGAGAGAGAGAGAATGAACACTGGAGATGAGAATGAGTAAATGTCTTACAATTTTCATAAGTCAGTCTACTTGTCAGAATCCTGTCACAGTGTCCATCCACCATGGAGAGGTGGGTGTGGAGATTACACTAAGATGTGTGATCAGAAGGCAAAGAAGCAGGGAGCCATTGTGGGGCAGCCCACCACAGAGGCCAAGATGGGACACTGGGCCTGAATGTGAACATAACAGGAGGACCTAGAAGGCTGTATGCCAGTAGCAGATGAAGTGAGAATTGTATTTAAAGTAAACCCGCCCACAGGGAGCTGGTGAAGCAGGCAACAAGGAGTGTGATTTTCTGCAGGCCCAGGCCTGTGTGGGGAGTGTTCTACACTGCACCAGCCCTCTATTTAACCCTCCCTTTTCTGAGCCTGTGCATGAGCTTCCTGTGATGCCAGCACAAGGATTTACAGGTGCTGTAGGGGTTTAGGGTTCTATAGACATGAAGGCTTCCCTAGGGAGCAGAGGCAAGAATGAGCCCCACAGTGCAGATGGGGGATTGGGGAGGCCCTGAGAGGCACATGGCTTGTCCAGGGTCACAGCACTGCTGAGAAGAGGGAACCAGGTCTGAACCCAGCTGTGTCCTTAGAGCTGGGGCCCTGGCTGCACCAAAGCCTCCCCAGGGCTCTGGGGTGTTCTGAGTTGCTGTCACTGTGTGTGGACATGGCATGGGGGTGGGAGACGTGCAATCAGCAGCCCAGAAAGGCCCTTGGGGAGCTTTGCATGTGGAGGAAGCTTGGGTAAGGGGACCCCAGGATGTGACCTCACTTCCCTGGCAATAGAGCCCAACAGAACTTGGAACCTAGGTAACCAGGCTCCCACTTTCTAGAGAAGCTCCCTACCCAGCTCACTCGGTTGGAAGTGCTCAAACATGTCCTGTCGTGTCCCAATGTCCCAAGGCCCTGGCCTCAGGAAAGCACCAGTGAGGGCCTTTACCGACACTGCAGACGTTGGGTCAGGTCTCACTCCGGGTGCCTTTTCCCCTTTACTCTGAGGGACCCAAAGGTAACACAGGGAGGCCTAGGGCAGACAGCCAGTTGGATCCCAGCCAGGTAGACCTACGTCCCCTTCCTGGACCGTGGAGGTGGGGTGGTCATGTGGGGAGACCTGCCTCAAGCAAGAGCAGGCTGAGACAGGGTCAGAGGCCTGGCGGGCCAGGCACGTCCACAACCCGGGTCAAAGCTGGCCGGCTGGGACATGGAGACCCGGGGTAGGGCCCTTCTGCCTGAGATGAAGCCCAAGCCCTCTGGGTGTGTCTTCTCTCCCGGGTGACTGTGTGAGCACACCAAGCACTAAGTGTCTTATCTGGCAGCAGAGGGTTGAGTGGGCAGAAGAGGCAGTGATGCTGGCCAGGCAGGGCTCTGAGATCTCCGGGCCAGGCCAGCTGTTGGTCACTGTCATTGCAGAGCCCCACACCACAGATCGGACAGGAGCTGGTAAGCGAGAACACCCACTCCACCTCCCTGAGTGAGAGGCTGGTATGCCACACTGCCGAGGGCCAGCACAGGCTCCGGGTGAGTGTGGACACAAAGGGATCTCCCAAACCAGGGCCCAGAGATGAATGGTGAAGGCTTCCTGCCCAGACACCACCCAGGCCAGTCCCCAGGGTCCTACCTGGCAATGAGGGGCAGCTCAGCACACATGGCTTCAACCTGGAGTACAAGGCCAACCTTCCTGTGAGTCAGCTGGATCGCCTGAAGCCCACCTAGGCAGATCCTGAAGGTGAGAAGGGCAGTGGGGATATGCCAGTGTGTAAGCGGATGTGAGGACTGGCTCACACAGTGAGGATTCCGGGACCAGAGCAAATATTGGCCTCAGACCACCCATCTGGTGGAATGTAGTCACAGAACATATCCTGTTGGGGGTTTCTGGGTAAGGCTTGCCTATAAAGCTCTGGGACGATTTCTGTCCTTGAAAATGTACATGGAAAGGGAGGCATGTGGGTAAAGTTTTCCTCTCTCACAGCTGTAGAACATCCATAAGACTTAAATCTCTCTTCATTTCCTACAGATACATAACCACAGGAGATAGTAGAAGGAGAAGACACCAGGGACAAAAGAAAGGAAGTACCTGATCCATCAGGAGATGCAGAGCGAGAGGAGAAAACACCACTCCGGCAGAGAAACTGCATCTGCTCCTGCAGGAGACCAAGGACTGGGCCCCAATCCACCAACCCTGTAGTGATACCTGAGGCTGCACCTGAGAAAAATAAAGAGCCATGTCACACTCCATCAGTCCTACAGGGAGACCCTGAGCCTGCTTCTGTGGCTCCTCCTGCACCTACACCTGCACCTCTAGACAACCCAGAGCCAATTCAGGCATCACCACCCCCACAGGCTGAGCTCTGCAACCACCAGCACTGTCATCTCCTAATTCTCAAAATCAACCCACTTCCCGACAGGAAGTTAACTTCCCTTCTCTGGTATGGTTTTCATTTGTTTTTTTTTTTTTTTTCCCTGTAATTTCATTGTATTATTTCATGTCATTTACAGCATCATCTTTTTGTAAGTTTTAAGTTTATAATAATAAAATCTAGGGTTTTTTTCCATTTTAAATTTTGCAATTCAGGAGCATAAAGTGCATTCACAGTTCTGTGCGAACATCACTACTGTTTAGTTTCAGACTATTTCTTTCCTCAAAATAAAGCCCTGTATCCAAAACACACACTCCCCTTCCTCCGTCCCCCAGGTCCTGACCAGCCCTAATCCCATTTCTCTCTCTGTGCTTACATATTCATGATGTTCCCTACCGGTGACGTCATACAAAACGTAGCTGTTTGTGTTTGCCTACATATTTTAACCAGGGAATGGTGAATTTTTCTTTTGGTTGCTTTATTTGAAATAGCATTTTAGTCATTTAAAAGGGCAATCCATGTGGATTAAAGATGAGGTATACACAGTGAAGCTGTTATAGTAACTATGTACCTAATCTCAGGATAGGTACTGCAGTTCTACGTATGAAACCAGAGTCAGAAGGAAGATTCTTAGTTCTTTCTGTGAGAAAACAGAACCAAAGAAAACCAACCAACAAACAAAAGCCAAGAAAGACAGCTGAGAAGACAACCCAAAACCTAGAAAACTCATTTCTCATAACCCAAGTTTGGAGAAAGATTTCACATCCCGGTGGTCAAAAAACATCTCAAAACCCGGTGTTCTAAATAGAAATAGAACAAACACATGCAATTCCACCGAGAGGCATTGCAGGTGGCCAGTGTATGTTAAAGATGCTCGGCTTCTGAGGTGAGGACACGTGCAGACATACGAACTCTGGAGACAGCATTGGTCACCATCACACTGTCAGGTTTTCAGCCTGGTGATTACCAGCTGTAGTGAAAACATGAGGAGGCTGAGGCCCCAGTAGATATCCTGTAGGGAAGAGTGAGCTGACACTTCTCTCTGGGAGAATGGTGTGCAGGATGCATGAAAGTTCAACAGGTGCATCCCTTTCCCAGCAGTGCTGATCCTAATTGTTGATTCCACTAAAATGCTTGCACAACTTTTCAAAGATGTCTTTTTAAAGATATCTATCAGAGTCCTGGGTAAATTAGTAGGAAATTGGAAGCCACACTAATCTTCATGTAGAGTGGATGGAATCCATCAGTTCTAGTTCACAAGGATACATGAATACTGTACAGCTGGAAAAGTGAGTGCTAGGTCTCTGCGTGATGTCAGGGCAGCCCTCATGTTGGATGGTTGTGAATCCACTATTTGCATCCGGGATACCATCTCTATGATCAAATGTGTGAAGTCTTCATAGATGTAATTGTATCCTGTGGTGTGTGAAAAAGAGAGAGAGACTGAAAGAGACAGAATGAGACAGAGACCAAGTCATTCAAACCAGAATGAAAGACTTGCACAAAACCATTCATGAGGGTCAATTCGGGGGATGTTTGCAAATCTATACCTTTTTCCTTTAGGTGATACTTCCATCTTTTTAAATGTGTCTGTATTTCATGAGTAGTTTTAAAGCATTAACACAATATGTTAATTGGAATTCACTCATTAGTCATCTATAGAGTAATTAAATTGTTTTTCTACTTTAAAATATTTGTCCTAAGTACAATAAGCATTTATGAGAGTAGAATGATATATTCTAAACAATTAAGAATTAGGTAAAGAACAAAACTTCGATTACTCAGTCGCAGGTCAGCTAGGTGGTAGCACAAGACAGATTGGGGCATGTTTCTTCAGGAGGTTGTGTATGTTCTGAACCAGCATCCAATATATTTAAGGGAAAATACAAGGGTTATACACTGAAAATTAAGAAAGCTTGCTTATAGTAAGGAAGACCTAGCCTTATTTTGAAATTGAGAAGAGCCCAGATGGCTGAGTAGAGACTCATACCTCGCTCTCTCCCACAAATACCAGAATTACATCTACAAACCCACTGAATAGCACACATCTACTGAACTTTGGCAGAATGTCTCTCATTTCAAAATACAGGAAGATTTTTATAAAATCTGGTTTAAAAAAATGAGAAATTAAAAATTTGGTGCAGGACCAATCCTTCAGTGATGGTGTCATAGCAAGAAAGGCACCCACACACTGGGGTGTCCCCTCTCCAGCCGGGAGGACAGAGTGGACAGAAGAGCTTCGAAAATTTGGAGGAGTAAGTGGCAAGAGCGTGGCAGACAGAACTTAGGAAAACTGACACGGAGAATCCCTGCGTCCCTGTCCCTATATGCTAGCTGGAAGGGACAAGCTGGGACTGGCTGTTGGAGATCAATGAGGAACTCAGGTAGAGGGCTGGGTCCCACTGCACACAGGAAGCCTCGGGGTACTGGAAGAAGGACTGAGCTCTAGATGGGGTGTGTGTGGAACAAAACAGATTGGGGATCCCATAAGAAATACCATTGTTGGTGTATGTAGAAGGTAGGGGTGCAAAACTGCCGTTCCAGAGCTGCTTTGTCTTCTTGGCTCCATTGTTAATGTGTTTTCATGAGAAGAGAAATTGGACTTGGTCATAGCAAACACTGCTGCACAAAGGCAGGGCTGAAAGCTCAGTTCATATCCAGTGGCCCTGAAATTTCATACTGAGATTG
This sequence comes from Vicugna pacos, assembly GCF_048564905.1. Lineage (NCBI taxonomy): Eukaryota > Metazoa > Chordata > Mammalia > Artiodactyla > Camelidae > Vicugna > Vicugna pacos. Next base: position 2,240,783 of record NW_027328726.1, on the reverse strand, counting down.
AGATTTGTTTACAGCCCCCGGCAGAGAGGGAGAATATTCTCTCTCTGGACAATTTGTGGACATGCTCCTCTGTGAGTTATAGGCAGTGAAGGGAGTTCTGACACAGGATGGAGGCCAGTATGGGTCTATAAAACAGGAAAGTGTACGTCCTCAAATAGGAGGAGGAGCTGGAATCGGTGTAGAAATTGAGTGGGCTTACAGATTAATGTGTGTGAATGACTAAACTTGCTATACAACGCCTTCCCTCCCTGTTTCCCTCCTCCCCTTCCCACCCCCCCCCCCCGCCGCCGGGAACCCGGGATCTCGTCCTGGTCGCTCTGGGCCACCCGCCGGCGTGTCCGTGTGATCTCCCCCGCCCGGGGAATCGCGTGGGGAGCGCGTCCCCTTCGCGGCAGCCGCCCGCCCGGCCGGCCGTGTCTTGCCAAACCCCGGCTCCCTCCGTCCTCCCCGCCCTGATCTGCTGCCGGGGTGGGTCGCGTCGCGTCGCGTCGCGTCTCCTCATGCCGCCGTGCCGTGCCGTGCCGTGCCGTGCCGTGACGAGGGTGAGCGGGCTCCGAGGCGGACGCCACGGGGTCGCGCCGGCCGGCCGCCCGGCGCCTCAGCCCGGGACGGGCTCGGGCGTTTGGGCGGCCGGCGGTCGGGATCGGTTCCGGGGACGTTGGCGACGGCTGTCGGGCGCCATCTGGCTGCCGCTCTTGAGATCGTCCCTCTTCTCCCGAGCGTCGGCGACCTCGGCAAGGGATGGGGCTCGGCGGCGGGGCCCGAGGCAGACTTCGGGGAGGCTGGCGACACCGGCGGTGACAGTCCCCGTGGCGCTGAGCCGCGGGCGTGTCCTGCTCTCGGCGCAGATTGGACTCGCAGGCTGATGAGGGGGTGGCTGTCGCCGCGCTCCCGGGATCTCGTGTGTAGGGGGAAGCCGTGTGGCCTGGCCTGGTCGACCAGCATCCGCCTGTGCCCCTGCAGCCGCGGGGACCGACCCGAGCCGATCGGACACGGCCTGCGCCGTGCCGCCGCGGGGGAAAGGGACGGGGTGTCCCGCGCCCGGGCCGCCGGCGGCTAGGTGGTCCGGCCCTCGTCTGTGTCCCTTGGACGACTGCTCCCGAGGCGAGGAGCGGCCCGGGCCCAGTGCGGTGAGGCCGGGGACGGGCGCGCTGGGGTTCCCGGTCGTCGGAGGCGCCTCCTTGGATGAAATGTTTTCTGAGTCCCGATGGACCCGGAGACGTGGCTGGGCCGGCCCCTGTTGGCGCGGGAGGCCAGGGAGGGCGCCCCCCGGCCCGTAAGTCTGCCCGCGTGGGTTCCGGTGGCATTTGAGGGACCGAGACTTCATCCGGACTCGGGGACCGGCACGGGGGCGTCCTGCGAGGGATGTGGGGGAGGCAGGCTTTCCCCGGCCCGGTGCTCGGGAGCGGTCCCTCGTGGGGGGCCCTCTCCTCGGAGGCGCCTCTGTGGCATCTCCCCGAGTCCCCGACCACACGGGCGAGAAACGGGCAGGGCGTCCCCGGCCCGATCCCGTCTCCCTCTCGTCCCTTCCCATTCCCACTGCTCCTCCTCCTCCTCCTCCTCCTCCTCCTCCTCCTCCTCCTCCTCCTCCTCCTCCTCCTCCTCCTCCTCCTCCTCCTCCTCCTCAACCCCTCCCCCTCCCCCCCCCGGTCGATCAGATGGCCCCCGAGAGCTTCGGGGCTGCCATTTATGGGGGTAGGGCTGGGGGCAGGTGGCCGGACCGAGGTCCCGGGGCCCCCCCTGCAAATCGTGGACCCGACCCGTTTCCGGGCGCTGTCATTTTTTCTGTCGTGTTGGGCATTTTCTGCCAGCAGATAGGTGCTGACACGGTCTTTCTCGGTGTCTGTCACCGAGTGTTGGGTCTCCGGACGCGTGTGGGGCTCTTGGGCTTTGTCTCTGCGTGAGCCCTGGCCTGGTAGAAGCCGACTCTGCTTCTGACACTTGAGCCGCCCGCTCGGGCCTGCGCGCCGGCTCTCGTGTGTGCGTCCGGCTGACGTGGCCCGTGGTGCCGCCTCCGGTCTCTGGTGGCCCGAGGGCGGTGGGGTGAGCTGGCGGCGTGGGTCTTTTACCCCGTGCGCTCCCTGCCGCAGGCACCCGGTGGTGGCCGGCACGACCCCACCCTCACAGGCTCCGTGCCGCGTGTCAGGCATTCTCCGCCTGGGGTCGTTGGCCACTCTCCTCGTAGAGGAACGAGGAGTGGGTGGCGCCTGGCGAGGCTGAAGCAGGCCCTCCTCTGGTGGTTGTCCTCGCCGGGCCCTCCCCTCTGGCTCTGGGGCTTCCCTGCCCCATGGCTCGCTCGCTCGCTCGCTCACCTGACCGATGTGGTGACGTCATGCTCTCCCGGGCCGGGCCTAAGCCGCGCCAGACGAGGGACGGGACGTTCATGGTGAACGTGGCCTCTCTTCTCGTTCTGCCTGCGGGCCCCTCGCCTCTCCTCCACCGCCCGTGGGTGGCGGGGGCAAGGAGGAAGGGGTGCGGACTCCGGCCCGACCTCGGTCTCCCGTGCCTCGTGGTGTCGGCGGGGCCGGGGTCTTGTGACGCGGCAGACACCTCTCGCCTCCTCGCCTGCTCGGCGTCTTGTCTCGCGAGCGGCCCTCCCCCGCGGTGGGGGAGGGCTGCCCCCGCCGCCACGCCACGTATCCCCTCGCCGGGGTGCGAGCGTGTCTCGCCTTGGCCCTCTGTGGTGCCCCTGGAGCGCTCCAGGTTGTCCCTCAGGTGCCCGAGGCCGAGCGGTGGCGTCGCTTCCCGTCCCCAGCGAGTCCTCTCGGGTAACCCCTGCGGTGGTCGTGTGTCCCGAGCCACTCTCTTGAGCAGTGGGGGAGGGGTCGAGACGGTAAGCGAGGCGTGGCCGCTCCCCACCCTCGGTGGGGCCGGGCGCACGCCGGGTGGGTCCCCCCTCTGCGGGGCTCGCGCCCGGGCGTGGGAGCGAACGTGGTGGGGCCGGGTGATGTGCCGGTGGGGGCGGGCGCCTGTCTCGTCCCCACGCGGTCTTGGGTGCGTCTCCTCGCGAGGCGGCACGGGCTTTCCCCGGTCCCGACCGCGAACGCTCGCTTTTCGGCCCGCTGCTTACCCTTGCCGCAGGCCCCTCCTGCCCAGCCGAGCGCTGACGTCCACCTCGGCGGACTTCCGTAGGCCTGAAGGGGGCCCCCGCTGGGTAGGGGGCGATGCGCCCTCGGTGAGAAAGCCTTCTCTAGCGATCTGAGAGGGGAGCCTTGGGGGGGTACCGGACAACCCCCAGCCGCCGCTCCTCCATCCAGAGCGTGCAGTCGCCACGGGGAGCGACTGCCGCAGCGTGTGGGCAGGGCCCCGCCGCTTTGGCGTGTGGGTTGCGCCGGCCCCGCGGTGGGGGCCGTGTGCTGCTCTTTGCCTGCTGTGGCCCGCGCCTCCCCCCTCCGAGTCGGGGGAGGGTTCTGCCGGGCCGGGCCCGGCGTCTGGCGCGGGGCCGTGCGAGCGCGCGTGTGTGCGCGCGGGCTTTGCCTCCCCGGTGCGTGCCGTGGGGGGAGGGGCAAGGCGGTCCACCCCGACTTCGCCCCCCGTTGTCTCCCCGCCGCGAGGAGCCACCCCACCTGTCCCGGTCCCGAGCCGCAGCCACCGGTGGCGGTGCGTGGGCTACGGGTCGGGCCGCCTCGCTCGGGAGCGTTTCCCCGGGCCGCGAGGCCTGGGGGCGAGCCAGACGAAGCAGGATGATGTGGGTGGTGGACGGACAGACCGGACAGACAGACACACAGACGGACGAGTGAGCGAGCGGAAGGGGCTGCCCTCTGGAGTGGGGGTTAGCCTGCTGCGCGTGAGTCCCGGCGGCGGGGCCGGGGTGTGGGAGGAACCGCCGAGGGTTGGCTGAGGCCGGCCGGCGTCCTGGGCGTCGCGGGGCCGCCCCCACGTGTGGGGGTGGTGGGATC